>NW_025197890.1:0-1970 GCF_004010195.1 Chiloscyllium plagiosum
AGAATGTGCCCAGCATGTGGGAGAATGTGTCCAACATGGGGGAGAACGTGTCCAGCATTGGGGAGAATGTGACCAGCACAGGGGAGAGTGTGTCCAGTACGGGGGAGAATGTGCCCAGCATTTGGGAGAATGTGTCCAGCATGGGAGAGAATGTGTCCAGCATGGGGGAGAATGTGCCCAGCATGGGCAATAATATGCTCAGCACGGGGGAGAATGTGTCCAACATGGGGGAGAATATGCCCAGCATGGGGGAGAATGTGCCCAGCATGGGGAAGAAAGTGCCCAGTACGGGAGAGAATGTGCCCAGCACAGGGGCGAATGTGTCCAGCATGGGGGAGAATGTGTCCAGCATGGAGGAGAACGTGCCCAGTACGGGGGAGAATGTGCCCAGCACAGGGGAGAATGTGTCCAGCATGGGGGCATGGGGGAGAATGTGTCCAGCATGGAGGAGAACGTGCCCAGTACGGGGGAGAATGTGCCCAGCATAGGGGAGAATGTGTCCAGCACAGGGGAGAATGTGTCCAGCATGGAGGAGAACGTGCCTAGTACGGGGGAGAATGTGCCCAGCATGGGGGAGAATGTGTCCAGCATGGAGGAGAACGTGCCCAGTACGGGGAGAATGTGCCCAGCACAGGGGAGAATGTGTCAAGCATGTGGGAGAATGTGTCTCGCATGGAGGAGAATGTGCTCAGCCCGGGGGAGAATGTGCCCAGCATGGGGGAGAATGTGCCCAGCATGGGGGAGAATGTTTCCAGCACCGGAGAGAACGGGCACTGCAGGGGGGAGAATGTGCCAATCATGGAGTAGAATGTGCCCAGTATGGGTGAGAATGTGCCCAGCATCGGGGAAAATGTGCCCAGCATGTGGGAGAATATGTCCAGCATGTGGGAGAATGTGTCCAACATGGGGGAGAATGTGTCCAACATGGGGGAGAATGTGACCAGCACAGGGGAGAGTGTGTCCAGTACGGGGAAGAATGTGCCCAGCATGTGGGAGAATGTGTCCAGCATGGGAGAGAATGTGTCCAGCATGTGGGAGAATGTGCCCAGCATGGGCGAGAATATGCTCAGCACGGGGGAGAATGTGTCCAGCATGAAGGAGAATGTGTCCAGCACGGAGGAGAATGTGCCCAGCTTGGAGGAGAATGTGCCCAGCACGGGGGAGAATGAGTCCAGCACGTGGGAGAATGTGTCCAGCATGGGGGAGAATGTGTCCAGCATGGAGGAGAACGTGCCCATTACGGGAGAGAATGTGCCCAGCACAGGGGAGAATGTGTCCAGCATGGGGGAGAATGTGTCCAGCATGGAGGAGAACGTGCCCAGTACGGGGGAGAATGTGCCCAGCACAGGGGAGAATGTGTCCAGCACGGAGGAGAACGTGCATAGTACGGGGGAGAATGTGCCCAGCATGGGGGAGAATGTTTCCAGCACCGGAGAGAACGGGCACAGCAGGGGGGAGAATGTGCCAATCATGGAGCAGAATGTGCCCAGTATGGGTGTGAATGTGCCCAGCATCGGGGAGAATGTGCCCAGCATGTGGGAGAATGTGTCCAGCATGTGGGAGAATGTGTCCAGCTTGGGGGAGAATGTGCCCATCATGGAGGAGAATGTGCCCAGCATGGGGGAGAATGTTTCCAGCACCGGAGAGAACGGGCACAGTAGGGGGGAGAATGTGCCAATCATGGAGTCGAATGTGCCCAGTATGGGTGAGAATGTGCCCAGCATCGGGGAGAATGTGCCCAGCATGTGGGAGAATGTGTCCAGCATGTGGGAGAATGTGTCCAACATGGGGGAGAATGTGTCCAACATGGGGGAGAGTGTGTCCAGTACGGGGAAGAATGTGCCCAGCATGTGGGAGAATGTGTCCAGCATGGGAGAGAATGTGTCCAGCATGGGGGAGAATGTGTCCAACATGGAGGAGAACGTGCCCAGTACGGGAGAGAATGTGCCCAGCACAGGGGAGAATGTGTC
>NW_025197890.1:3359-5334 GCF_004010195.1 Chiloscyllium plagiosum
TCAATCACTGATGATTCAGGGAAAATAACTCAGGCATATTCAGCCTCTCCATAAATCTCAAAACATCCAACCCTGGCAATATCTTTGTAAATCTTTTTCTGAATCCTTTCAGGTTACCCACATCCTTCCTCGAAGAGCGAGACCATAATTGCACAAAGTATTTAATAGTGGCCTAACCAATGTCCTGCACAGCCGCAATATGATCTGTCAACTCCTACATTCAATGCATTGTCCAACAACGACAAGGATATCAAATACCTTCTTCACTATCCTGTATACCTGCGACTCCATTTTCAAAGTACTATGAACCTGCACTCCAAGGTCTCTTTGTTTAGCAACACTCCTCAGGGAATTAACATTAAATGTATAAGACTGGCCTTGATTTTCCTTTCCAAAATGCAGCACTTCACATTAATCTAAATTAAACTCCATCTCTAATTCGTCAGCCCATTGCTCAAGACCCCGTTACACTCTAAGGTAATCATTTTCTCTGTCCACTGCACCTTCAATTTTCGTGTCAAAATGAACTTACTAACCATACCTCTGGTGGTCACATTCAAATCATTTATGTAAATGATGAACAGTAGTGGACCCAGCACTAATATTTGTGGCACACCACTGGTCACGGGCCTCCAGTCTGAAAAACAATCCTCCCCCACCACCCTCAAAGGTCTTCTACCTTTGAGCTAGGTCTGTATCCAAATGGCTAGTTCTCCCTGTATTCCATGAGATCTCACCGTGATAACCAGTCTTCCATGGGGAACCTTGTCGAATGCCTTGCTGAAGTCAAAAAGATCACCTCCACTGCTCTGCCTTCATCAATGTTATTTGTTACTTCGTTAAGAAGAAAGTAATCAAGTTCGTGAGACAGGATTTTCCATGCACAAAGCCATGTTGACTTTCCCTTATCAGTCCTTGCCTTTCCAAATACATGCAAATCCTGTCGTTAGGATTCTCTCCAACAACTTGCCAAACACCAATATCAGGCTCACTGGTCTATTGTTTCTTGGCATTTCCTTGCCAGTTTGCTAAATAATGGCACCACGTTAGTCAGCCTCATGTCTTCCAGTACCTCAACTGTAGATATTGATGATAAGGACATCTCATCAAGATTTCTTATAATCACTTGCCGAGCTTTCCACAGAGTTCTTGTGTATCGCTGATCAGGATCTATAAAGTCTATTGTGATTACACATCATTTGGTTCATGTATGGTATGAATGTCCTCAGAAGTGATAGTTGTGAGTAAAGTTAAATGGTTAAAATACATTTTATTAAGTACAAGAATAAGAGAAGGTTTGGAAAAATTTGTGTGTATATGCGTGTTTGTATCTCTATCTCTGCATCTCTGTGCAATGGGAACTGTTTTGTTTTGGGGTGAATCATTGAATGGGGTCCCTTCCTCCCTCTCCCTCTCCCTCTGTCTCTGCTTCTTTAGCTGAAAGTGATATAATGCCATGCTCTGCTGGTGTGTTTTAGGACTTTTCAATCCTTTCTTACATGTAAGATTATTTGTAAGGTTCAGTCACTAAACATTGCATTTTACAGGATGTGTATGTATCAATGTGCGCATGCCTCTGTGTAGGTCTTTGCATTTGTATGTCTGTGTGTATGCAGTCGTGTATATGTATGTGCATTTGTGTGTGTGCATGTCTTTGTGTGTCTCTGTGTTAGTGTGTATCCATGGTCTGTGTGTGCGCGTGCCTGTGTGTCTGTGTATATCTGTGTGCGTGCATGTGTGTGGGGAATCTGGGTGTCTGTGTATGGGTTGTTGTGATATCTGTCTGTTTGTGTGTGCGTGCCTGTGCGATGTTTTGTATATGTGTCTTTTCTGTGTGTTGTATGTCAATGCGTGTGTGCCTCTGTCTATGTGCCTGTGTGCATATGTCTGGTTCTGTGTGTATGTGTGCCTGTATTTGTGTGCACGTATGTGTTTCTCTGTGTCTATGTGTATGTACGTGTGTATGTGTGCTTTT
>NW_025197891.1:0-487 GCF_004010195.1 Chiloscyllium plagiosum
CTGGAATTGCCATAGTGTTAAAGGTTTAGATGGCAAGGAATTTGTTAAGTGTGTACAAGACAATTTTCTGATTCAGTATGTGGATGTACCTATGAGAGAAGGTGCAAAACTTGACCTAGTCTTTGGAAATAAGGCATGGCAAGGTGTCAGTGGGGGAGCACCGTGGGGCCAGTGACCATAATTCTATTAGATTTAAAATAGTGATGGAAACGGATAGACCAGATCTAAAAGTTGAAGTTCTAAATTGGAGAAAGGCCAATTTTGACAGTATTACGCAAGAGCTTTCGAAAGCTGATTGGGGGCAGATGTTCGCAGGTAAACGGACGGCTGGAAAATGGGAAGCCTTCAGAAATGAGATAACGAGAATCCAGAGAAATTATATTCCTGTTAGGGTGAAAGGAAAGGCTGGTAGGTATAGGGAATGCTGGATGATTAAAGAAATTGAGGGTTTGGTTAAGAAAAAGAAGGAAGCATATGTAAGGTATAG
>NW_025197891.1:896-2611 GCF_004010195.1 Chiloscyllium plagiosum
TCGTGTCTTTTTGTGGCTAGCTGGTGTTCGTGTATCCTGGTGGCTAACTTTCTTCCTGTTTGTCCTACATAGTGTTTGTGACAGTCCTTGCATGGAATTTTGTAGATGACGTTGGTTTTGTCCTTGGGTTGTACTGGGTCTTTTAAGTTTGTTAGCTTTTGTTTGAGAGTGTTGGTGGGTTTATGTGCTACTAGGATTCCGAGGGGTCTTAGTAGTCTGGCTGTCATTTCTGAAACTTCTTTGCTGTATGGTAATGTGATTAGGATTTCTGACTGTGTTTGGTCTGCTTGTCGTGGTTTGTTCTTGAGGAATCTGCACACTGTATTTTTTGAGTATCCGTTTTTCTCGAATACATTATATAGGTGGTTCTCCTCTGTTTTCCGAAGTTCGTCTGTGCTGCAGTGTGAGGTGACTCGTTGGAATAGTGTTCTGATACAGCTTTGTTTGTGTGTGTTGGGATGGTTGCTGGTGTAGTTATTTGATCAGTGTTTGTCGGTTTTCTGTTTGTGGTTCTCCCTTGTCCTTTCTTTCGACTGTGACGTCCAGGAATGCAAGTTTGTTGTCAGTTTCTTCCTCCTTGGTGAACTTTATGCCTGTGAGGGTGTTGTTGATGATGTTAAATGTCTCTTCTATCTTGTTTCATTTTGTGATGACAAAGGTGTCATCTACGTAGCAGACCCATATTTTTGGTTTGATGGTTGGTAGGGCTGTTTGTTCTAGCCTTTGCATTACTGCTTCTGCTATGAATCCTGATAGCGGAGAACCCATGGGTGTGCCATTGGTTTGTTTGTAGATTATGTTGTTGAAAGTGAAGTGGGTGGTGAGGCACAGGTCCACTAGCTTCATGATGTTTTTGTTGGTAATGTGATTGATGGTGGTTGGGGTGTGTGTGATGGTCTCTTCTAAAAGTGTGTAAGTGTTTCCTTTGCCAGGTCTATGTTGACAAATGAAGTTTAATTCAGATAAATACAAGGTGCTGCATTTTGGGAAAGCAAATCTTAGCAGGATGTATGCACTTAATGGTAAGATCCAAGGGAGTGTTGCTGAACAAAGAGTGCAGGTTCATAGCTCCTTGAAAGTCGATAGGATAGTGAAGAAGGTGATTGGTATGCTTTCCTTTATTCATCAGAGTATTGAGTACAGGAGTTGGGAGGTCATGTTGTGGCTGTACAGACAATAGACAATAGGTGCAGGAATAGGCCATTCTGCCACTCGAGCCTGCACCACCATTCAATATGATCATGGCTGATCATCCTTAATCAGTATCCCATTCCTGCCTTATCTCCATAACTTTTGATTCCACAATCCTTGAAAGTTCTATCCAACTCTTTCTTAAATGAATCCAGAGACTGGGCCTCCACTGCCCTCTGGGGCAGAGCATTCCACATAGCCACCACTCTCTGGGTGAAGAAGTTTCTCTTCATCTCTGTCCTAAATGGTCTACCCCATATTTTTAAGCTGTGTCCTCTGGTTCGGCACTCACCCATCAGCAGAAACATGTTTCCTGCCTCCAAAGTGTCCAATCCTTTAATAATCTTATATGTCTCAATCAGATCCTTTCTCAATCTTCTAAACCTCAAGGGTATACAAGTCCAGTTGCTCCAGTCTTTCAGCATAAGGTAATCCCGCCATTCCAGGAATTGACCTCGTGAACCTATGCTGCACTCTCTCAATAGCCAGAATGTCTTTCCTCAAATTTGGAGACCAGAACTGCA
>NW_025197891.1:4217-5334 GCF_004010195.1 Chiloscyllium plagiosum
GCCTTTCACATACCTAAAAAAAAACTTTTACTATCCTCCTTTATATTATTGGCCAGTTTACCTTCGTACCTCATTTTTTCTCTGTGTATTTCCTTCTTAGTAATCCTCTGTTCTTCTTTAAAAGCTTCTCAGTCCTCCGGTTTCCTACTAATCTTTGCTATGTCATACATTTTCTCTTTTAACTTTATATGTTTCTTAACTTCCCCTTATTAGCCACGGCCACCCATGCCTCCTCCTAGGATCTTTCTTCCTTTTTGGAATGAACTGATTCTGCAACTTCTGCATTATACACAGAAATATCCGCCATTGTTCCTCCACTGTCAACCCTGCTAAAGTATTGCACCATTGAACTTTGGCCAGCTCGTCCCTCATAGCTCCATAGGTCCCTTTATTCAACTGAAAAATTGTCACTTCCGATTGTACCCTCTCCCTCTCCCTCTCAAATTGCAGATTGAAGCTTATTGTATTATGGTCACTACTTCCCAATGGCTCCTTCACTTCGAGGTCCCTGACCAATTCTGGTTCTTTGCACAATACCAGATCCAGAATTGCCTTCTCCCTGGTCAGCACCAGCACCAGCTGTTCTAAGAATCCATCTCTGAGACACTCCACAAAGTCTCTTTCTTGAGGTCCAATACCATCCTGATTCTCCCAGTCTACCTGCATGTTGAAATCCCCCATAACAACTGTAGTAACATCTTTGCGACAGGACAATTTCAGCTCCTGATTTTAACTTACAACCGACATCCAGACTACTGTTTGGGGGCCTGTAGATAACTCCCAAGAGGGTCTTTTTACCCTGAGTATTTCTCAGCTCTATCCACACTGATTCTACATCCTCTGATTCTAGATCCCCCCGCGCAAGGGACTCAATATCACCCCTTACTAACATGGCCACCCCACCCCCTCTGCCCGTCAGTTTGTCCTTACGATAGCACGTGACCTTGAATCCCAATCTCTTAACACAGCTAGTGTCTCCATTCTGGGCCAGATTCCACCACCTACCTTTCTTGGGATTGCACCACACTCCTGCAGTTATTATTCTTTGTCTTCCTGCACACTGCCCCTGCCTGATTGGATGCTATCTCTGTCAATTAGACTTTTTTTGGAATGGGAT
>NW_025197892.1:0-5334 GCF_004010195.1 Chiloscyllium plagiosum
TCAGTGCAGTACCTGCAGTCTGAAGAAGTGTCCGGCAATAAAGAACACGCGTCAATAACCTTCCCCGTTCTATCAGGAGCAACACACATTCCCAGCTCGGCGAACAGAACCACAACAATCAGGATAAGGCTCACCCTATTTCTCTGCTCCCGCAAACGCACTGTATATCTGTTAGAGAGTCTATCCCGAACAAGGCTCATGCTCCACCACTCTCACTACTGCATGCGGTCTCTCTCTCTCTCTCTCTCTCTCTCTCTCTATCTCTCTCTCTCTCTCTCTCTCTCGGTCCACTTTACCTCCCACACAAATAACACTGCATTCATACAATACTGTGGACCGATCCCTCTGGACACCATCCCAGCTGAACCAGAGTAACAGCAGGGCCAGCCACTCCCACCCTCACTCCCTCCCTCCCTTTCTGCGGTTCCAGGAGAAACAGCCTGGAATAGGACAGAAAGGGCCAAACCGGGTGGTGGAATGCCCGATGTCCGTTCCCTACCCCTCCTCCCCCCGTCATGTAGGGAGGACCCTGTTACGAGCCGGAGAGAACTCGGATGTCTCATGTGGAGATTCTGAAAGATCCACGTCCCCCCGACCGAGTAAGGAACAATGTTCAGTGAAGGACAATTCTCACTTTAAACCCACTGGCACCTCCGTTCCCCCCGCGGCACAACTTAGAAACAGTGGCCCTGATGCCATCTCCCTTTTGTGACGAGCTGGTACAAATGGAATCCCAGAGTCTCGGTGGGCAGGAGGGTGGGCTCACAACACATCGTCACCACCACCTCACAGAAAGGGAGCACGGAGACTCCCTCCTACACTTCTCCCTTTAAGCAGCTCAGATACTGAAACTAATCTGTGATAGTTACTGCTGTCCCCACTTGTCCTGACATCTTCAATAAGATGTGCACAGATACACCCTCTGCTCCTACACCCCTTTATAATGATACAGAATATTTTATATTGACTTTCCGAGTTATTCCTTCCAAGGTGCATCATCTCACACTGCTATGCATTGATCCTGATCTGCCATCAACTTTAAAATTGTTACTGTCCTGTTAGAGTTCCACGCTATCCGCCACACACTTCATAAGGTTTGGTATCTGCGAACATTGAAATTGTCATACAGTCACACCCCACTCAGAAGTACTGACTCACTCACTGTTGTGAGCAAGTACAATATTAACACACTTCCTAAGGACAGACTTAAATATTGACACATCAGGCAGAATAATTGAAATATTGACAAGGACACCGTGGAGCAAGAGAAATACTGACAGACACTCCAAGCCTGTGTTAGATTTTGTGTATTAGTGAGTGTCTCTATGTCTCGGTATTAGTGTGAGTCTATCTGAGTGTATCAGTGTGAGGCGAGTCTGCAGTCTCTATGGTGCTTAAAGTGACGTAGTAGCCCCGAAACGAGATCCTTTCATTTCTGTCCACAGAAGCTGTCATATCTGCTGAGCTTTAAGCTGCTGTCAGTCTCTGCTGGCCTCCCCACACCACTGTACAGGTGGGAGTGGAGGGCGAAAATTCTCAAGGATCTAGTTTGGAAGGGACAGAGGGAGGGCAGCTGCTCACAGCACCATCAACACACACACAGAATGACAGACACAAGCATACACATACACAGGCATAGACACATACACCGACACACAGACACACACGCACACGCACACACAGATACACAGACCCACACACACAGAGAGACACACAAACACGCACACAAACACACACACAAAAAACGCACAGTCATGGCCAGATGCAGAGAGACATACAGACGCACAAACAGACATACAGAGGCGTACACATGCCGACCGATACACATCCACGCGTACTCGCACACACAGCCAGATTTCACCAGTTTCCTCACTTCCCTTCCCCACCCACCTTATTCCAGATCCAATCTTTCAACTCGGCACCTCCCTCTTGAACTGTACTACCTGTCCATTTTCCTTCCCAACTATCCACTCCACCCTCCGGTCCAACCGATCACCTTCACCCCATCTTCATTTAACAATCGCCTTCCCAGCTACGTTCCCCCCAGCACCACCCCCTCACATTTATCCCTCAGCCCCCTTGGCCAACAAACCTCATTCCTAATTAAGGGATTTTGCTCTATATTTCGACTCTCCTGATCCTTGGATTCTGCCTGAATGGTTGCAGTTTTTCAGCACCATACTCTTTCAATACAGACACACACAGACGCAGAAACACCCACACAGACAGACACAGACACACATAGACAGACAGAAATACAAACACACATACCAACACACGCACAAACGCACAGACATCCCACCTACGAAGACATCCAACTGCCTCTCCACACACACAGACACCCACAGTCCCCACACACGTAAACATACAAAGAACAAAGACGATTTACAGCCCAGGAACAGTCCCTTCGTCCCTTCAAACCCGAGCCGATCCAAATGTTCTGTCCAAACCTGTCGGTCAATTCCTAAGCATTAGTATCCCTCTGCCCCCCCACCTAATCATGCATCCGTCCAGGCGCATCGTCACTGAATCTACCGTGCCTGCCTCGACCACCTCTGCTGGCAATGCGTTCCAAACGCCCACCACCCTCTGTGTTAAGTACTTGCCGCGTGTATCCCACTTAAACTTTCCACCTCTCATCTTGAAAGCATGATCACTGCTTATTGAATCCTTCGCCCTGGAAAAAAAAGCTTGTCTCTATCCATCCTGTCTATACCCTTGACAATTTTTTAAACCTCAATCAGGTCCTCCCTCACTCTTTTTTTCCTAGTGAAAATAAACCTACCCTACTCAAACTCTCTTCATAGCTAACACCTCCCACCAGGCAGCACCCTCGTAAATCTTCTCTGCACCATCTCCAAAGCGTCCACATCCTTTTGGTAGTGTGGCGACCAGAACTATACACAATATTCTAAATGCGGCCGAACCAATGTTTGTACAATTTTAACATGACTTGCCAGCTCTTATACTCAACATCCGGTCAAGGAAGGCAAACATATTTTATGCCTTCTTGACCACTTTATCCGCCTATGCAGCAACCTTCAGGGTACAATGGACCTGCACTCCCGATCTCTCTGCCCATCAACGTTTCCCATGGCTCCTCCATTCATTGTATAATTTGCTCTAGAATTAGTCGTGCCTAAATGCATCATCTCACATTTATCTGGATTGAACTTTGTCTGCCACTTTTCTGCCCAACTCTCCAGTCTATCTATATCCTCCTGTATTCTTTGACAATCACTTATTCCTTCTGCTACTCCACGAATCTTTGTGTCATCTGCAAACTTGCTGATCATACCAACGGTGCCCTCTTCTAGATCATTTATGTATATTACAAACAGCAGGGTTCCAGCACTGACCCCATGTGGAACACCGCTCGTCATCTTTCTCCATTTCGAGAAACTCCCTTCAACTACTACTCTCTATCTCCTGTTGCTCCACCAGTTCTTTATTCACCGAGCTGCACACCATGTGACTTCACTTTCTCCATTAGTCTACAGTGGGGAACTATATCAAACGCCTTATAAAGTCCATGCATATGACATCAACAGTGCTTCCTTCATCTAACAACTTGGTTACTTACTTGAAGAAATCTATTAAGTTGGTAAGGCACGATGTCCCCCGCACAAAACCATGTTGCCTATCACTGATAAGCTCATTCTTTTCGAAATATAAATAGATCATATCTCTTAGTTCTCTTTCCAGCACATTTCCCACCACTGACGTCAGGCTCACTGGTCTGTAGTTACACGGAACATCCCCACTACCCTTCTTATACAGGGGGACAATATAAGCTACCCTCCTGTCCTCTGGCACCTCGCCAGTATTTAAGGATGCCACAAAGATATCTTTCTGGGCCCCAGCTATTTCCTCTCTCGCCTCCCTCAACAACTTGGGACAGATCCCATCCGATCCTGGGGATTTGTCCACCTTAAGCGCCTCTAGCATACCCAACACATCTTTCCTATTTGTGCCAACGTGATCCAGACTAATCAAAAGTCTATGTCTAATCTCAAGATTCATCATGTTTCTTTCCTTAGTGAATACTCTCAAATTCGGCAGACAGCCTTCCTTCATTGTCTTTTAGTGGACCAATCCTTTCACTAGTTACCCACTTGCTTCTTATATAAGAATAAAATGCTTTGGGATTTTCCATAATTCTGCTGGCTAAAGCTATTTCATTACCCCTTTTCGCCGCTTGATTCCTTCTTTAAGACTTATCCTCCTCTTCCAATATTCCTCCAGGACGCGCTCTGTTCTCAGCTTCCTCGATCTTACGTATGCTTCCCTTTTCCTCTTGGATCGTCGTGCAATTTCTGCTATCATCCACGGTTCACGAATCTTGCCCTTCCTATCCTTTGCCTTCAACGGGGCATGCCTATCCTGCACTATCTTTAGTCTATCTTTGAAACTCTCCACATCTCAAATGTGGAATGCCCTTCAAATAGCTGCCCCCAATCGACATTTCCCAACTCCTGCCTAATTTTGATATTATTGGCTTTGGTCTAGTTTAGTACTCTTCCCTGAGGACCACTCTCTTCTTTATCTACAATTATTCTAAAACTTATAGAATTGTGGTCAATTGTGGTTCCAAAAGAAATTCCCCCACCGTCTACAAGTGGTAGACAAGAAATCTACCACTTGTTCTGGCTCGTTCCCAGTATCAGGTCCAATATGGCCACTTCCCTCGTCGGACTATTGAAATACTGCTCTAGACAAGTCTACTGGACGTTTCGTACAAATTGTATTCCATCCAGACCGCTGACTCTAAGTGTAACCCAGTCAATGTTGGGAAAATTAAAATCTCCCATTACCACTACCCTATTGCCTCTGATTCTATTCATCATCTGTTTACCTGTTTGTTCTTCTACCTCAAGGTCACTGTTGGGAGGTCTGTAATACAGTCCCAACAGTGTAACTGCACCCTTGTTATTTCTCAGCTCCACCCATAATGCCTTACTACCCAAGACGGCCATCGTGTCCTCCTTTAGCACAGCCGTGTTATCGTCCTTGACCAGCAATGCAACTCTACTTCCTCTTTTACTTTCCTCCCTGTCCTGTCTGAAGCGTTTATATCCTGGAACACTTAGTCGCCAATCATCATGCCCTTCCTTCAACCAAATCTCTGTGATGGTAATAATGTCATACTCCCAAGCACCAATCCTACCCCTAAGTTAATCTATTTTACATATTATAATCCTTGCATTAAAGTAGATGCATTTCAGGCCACCAATTCTTTTGCACTCACCTGCTCTCTGCTTATTCTTCCCTTTATTAATGTTATCTTCATAATTGTTACACTCTCCACTCTCCACCTCGTTGCCTACTTGTTTT
>NW_025197893.1:0-3241 GCF_004010195.1 Chiloscyllium plagiosum
TGTAAATGAACAGTGGAAACATTAGAAGGAACAATGTGAGTCACTCAAAAAAAGTACATTCCATCGAAACAGACAAAACCTCAACAAGAAACTCACTCCTGTCCCTCACTCAGGACAAAATGGATCATATTAGATTATGAGGCAAACAAGATCAGCAAAACGTGCTTAAAACCCAGATGTGAGAGCGTGCTTTAAGAGTAAGTTTTAAAGGAATCGCAAAGGGTCTGCTCGCAGGAGGAGGGCAGGTAGAATGTGAATCATTGTCAGGGTTTAATGACGTGACAGGAACAGAGAGAGATGAAGGTGCTGGGGGTGGTGAGAGTGTTACAGAGAGTGGCCAGGACCTGAACGGTGTTACAAAGCCAGTACGGATTGCTGCTGTTGGAGGGGTTTACAGAGACAGGGAGGGAAATTGGAGGGAGGGGATCAACCAGCTGCTCATCCAAAACCACCACATCAGTGGCCACAGGATTTTTCTAACACACTATTGACCATCCTCAGGTCATAGGATTATTCACACACAGTACTGACCATCCTTAGCCCACAGGAGCATTTACGAATTACAGGCCAGAGGATAATTCACACACTGTACTGACCGTCCTCAGGACACAGGATTATTCACAGATAGGATTGACAACCCTCAGGTCACAGGATTATTCACACAGTTTTGAGCATGCACAGCGCACAGGATTATTCATACTCTGTATTGACCATGCACAGGCCACAGTATAATTAACAAACAGAAATGACCATGCAGAGACCACAGATTATTAACACACAGCATTGACCATCCACAGGCCACATTATTACTCACACACAGTATTGACGATTCACAGGCCACAAGTTTATCAACACACAGTATTGAACAACCTCAGGCAACAGGATTATTCACACACAGTATTGCCCATTCATAGGTCTCAGGATTACTAACACACAGTATTGAACAACCTCAGGCAACAGAATTATTTACACACTGTGTTGACAGTACAGAGGCCACAGGAGTATTCACACACAGTATTGACGAACATATGGCCACAGGATTAATAAACACATTGCCTTGACCATTCAGTACAAACAGTACTGAACATGCACAGGCCACAGTTTATTAACACCCAGTATTGACCATCCACAGGCCACAGTTTTGTTATCACACAGCATTGACCATCCACAGCCCACATTATTATTCACTCATAGTACTGACAATTCACAGCCCATAGCATTATTCACACACAGTATTAACTGCCCTCAGGCCCCATTATTATTCACCATCCTCCGTCCACAGGATTACTCTCACAGTATTGATCATCCTCAGGTCAAGGGTTATTCATACACAGTATTGACCATCCAAAGACCATAAGATCATTCACACACTGTAGTGACCAAACGGAGGACACGGCTCACATTCTCTTCACCAATAGGCCACAGGAGTATC
The DNA here is from genome assembly GCF_004010195.1 of Chiloscyllium plagiosum. Lineage (NCBI taxonomy): Eukaryota > Metazoa > Chordata > Chondrichthyes > Orectolobiformes > Hemiscylliidae > Chiloscyllium > Chiloscyllium plagiosum. The sequence goes on from NW_025197893.1 coordinate 1,433, forward strand.
CACACACAGTATTGAATATCCTCAAGGCACAGGATTATTCCCACACAGTATTGACTATTTTCAGGGCACAGTCTTATTACCACACAGCATTGACCATCATCAGGCCACCGGATTAGTCACACACATTATTGAACATCCTCAAGCAACAGGATTATCCACACACAATATTGACCATCCTCGGGTCACAGGATTTCTCACACACTGTATTGACCAGCCTACGGCCACAGGATTTTTGAACACACTGTCTTGAACATTTACAGGTCACAGGATTACCCACACACAGTATTGACTACCCTCAGGACACAGGATTATTCACACACAGTATTAACCATTCACAGGATGCAGTTTTATTAACAAACAGTATTGACTATGCACAGGCCACAGATTATTAACACACAGTGGTGACCATTCAATGGCCACAGCCTTATTCCCGCAGAGAATTGACTATCCTCAGGCCACGGGATTATTCCCACACAGTATTGACTACACTCAGGCCACATGTTTATTCACGCAGAGTATTGAGCGGTCACAGTACACAGAATTATTCACACTCAGTATTGACCATCCTGAGGCAAAGGTTTATTCACACACAGTGTTGACGATTTACAGGCCACAGGATTATTCACACACAGTATTGACCAAGTTCAGGCCACAGGACTATTCACATACAGTATTGAGCATTCACAGTGCACAGGATTATTCAACACTTTGTTTCGTCCATCCACAGGCCACAGGATTATTCGCACACAGTTTTGACCACCCTCAGGCCAAGGGTTATTCACACACAGTATTGACGATTCACAGGCCAGAGGATTATTCATACATGGTATTGACCATTCACTGTCTAAGGATAATTCACACACAGCATTGACTGTCACAGGCCACAGGTTTATTCACACACAATACTGATTATCCTCAGGGCACAGGATTATTCAGTATTGACCATCATCAGATCACAAGATTATTCACACACTGTATTAACCAGCCTCCGGCCACAAGATTATTCACAACAGTATTGACCATCCACAGGCCACAGATTATTAACACACAGTATTGACCATTCACACACAGTATTGACTATCCTTAGGCCACTGGATTATTCCCACACTTTATTGACTACTCTCAGGCCACAGGTTTATTTACAGAGTATTGAGCAGTCACAGTGCACAGGATTATTCACACACAGTATTGACCATCCTCAGGTCATAGTATTATTAACAAACAGAAATGACCATCCTCAGTCCACAGGATTTTTCACACACAGTATTGACCATCCTCAGTCCACAAGATTACTCTCACACAGTATTACCATTCACAGACCACAGCCTTATTCATACACAGTATTGATTATCCTTAGGCCACTAGATTATTCCCACACTTTATTGACGACTCTCAGGCCACAGGTTTATTTACACAGAGTATTGAGCAGTCACAATGCACAGGATTATTCACACACAGTATTGACCATCCTCACGCCAAGAGTTATTCACACACAGTATTGATGATTCACAGGCCAGAGGATTATTCACACATGGTATTGTACATCCTCAGGCCTCAGAATTATTCACACACTGTATTGACCAGTCGACGGCCACAGGATTTTTGAATCCACTGCCTTGTCACTTTAAAGGCACAGGATTATTCACACTGTATTGAACATCCTCAAACCACCGGATTAGTGGCACACATTACTGAACATCCTCAGGGACCAGGATTATTCACACGCAATATTGACCATCCCCACGCAAAGAATTATTCACATATAGTATAGAACACCCTACTGCCACAGGATTATTCACACACAGTATT
>NW_025197893.1:4424-5334 GCF_004010195.1 Chiloscyllium plagiosum
TATTCACACACAGTATTGATTAGAACACGGCCACAGGATTAATGAACACACTGTCTAAACCATTTACATGGTCACAGAATTACTTCCACACAATATTGACTATCTTCAAGCCACAGGATTGTTCACACACAGTATTGAACCTCTGTATATATTTAAAGAGCCAGTTTCAGCAGCCTTCTGCGATAAAGAATTATACAGCTTACAGCGTAAATAGTGGCACAATAGCTATATAGCAGCATGGTGGCATTTAGCAGCATGGTGATACAGTGGTTAGCACTGCTGCCTCTCAGCACCAGGGACCCAGGTGTGATTCCAGCCTCGGGCAACTGCGTGAAGTTCAATACACAGGAGTATTCACACACTGTATTGACCATTCTCAGGCCACAGGATTATTCCCACACAGTATTGACCATTCTCAGGCCACAGGATTATTCTCACATCGTATTGACCAGCATACGGCCACAGGATTAATGAACACATTGTCTTGACCATTTACAGGTCACAGAAATATTCGCACCCAGTATTGACCATCCTCAAGCCACAGGATTGTTCATACTCAGTATTGTCCATCCTCAGGCCACAGGATTGTTCACACGCAGTATTGCCCATTCTCAGGACACAGGAGTAGTCACACATGCTATTGACTATCCTCAGGGCACATGATTATTTTCACACTGCATTGACCATCATCAGGCTTCAGGAATATTCACTCACAGTAGTGACAATTCTCAAATTACAGGATTGTTCACACACAGTATTGGCGATTCACAGGCCAGAGCATTATGCATACATGGTATTGATCATTCACTGTCCAAAGGATTATTCAAGCACAGTATTGACGATTCACAGGCCACAGAATTATTCCCATACATTGACTATTCTCAGGCCACAGGATTATTCACTCACTGTA
>NW_025197894.1:0-5335 GCF_004010195.1 Chiloscyllium plagiosum
AGAAAGAGAGACAATCAAGAAATAAGAGTTACACAACAATGAAAACAACACAAATAAAAAGATAAATAAAATAATTGAAATAAAATTACCTGAAGTTGTTTGAATTCAACAACTTCAGACAATTTTACTTCATTGATTTTATTTATATTTTTAATCATTTCGCCTGCACTATCACAGAGCCCATTAGATATGGACAGCACTGAAAACACTCTCTTCGGTCGAACTCGTCTATTCCGAACAGATATCTTCTATTGATCCAGCCGCGATTGCATGCATTTGACCCATGTCTCTCTAAACCCTGCCTATTCAAAGACACGTCCAGATTCCTTAAAAGTATTGGAATTTTACCATCCATCGCCTGCTGGTCTGGCAACTTGTTCCAGAAACGCACCACCCTCTGCGCGCAGCCATTGCCCATCACTGCCTTTCCAATTCTCGCCCTCCCACACCTGATGTATACCCTCTAGTTCTGCACTGCCACACCTGAGCGAAAGAAACCTGTCTATTTACACGATTCATGCCCCTCATGATTGAAAAGCCTCCATAAGATCCGCTCCCAGCCTCTGACGCGCCAGGCAAAATAGTGAGTGAGTGTTCAGCCTGGAAACTTTTGCACCTTTTCCATTTTCAAATGTAGGATGTAGCATGCTGTCTGAAGCAATCATCTTAGTATCTGATCTGTCACTGACGAACGCTGCAGGAAGGCGTGATAACTTGCTAAATATGCTGTCAAACGAAGATTGCATAAGCAACATGAGTGATTGAGCAAAACGTGCAATTGGATTCTGAGCTGTTGCAACTGTGTCATTCCGGAGCAGAAAGAATCCCACTGCTAGATTACAATTAAAATGCATTTGATATAACGTTCGTAGCAGTTTATCAGCAGTACATAACCCTGACTGCAAAAGTCTGCGAGTATCCAGAAGAACAGTGAGCGATCGGTGAAGGTACGTTTCTCCAGACGATATTTGTCAACATGACAAGCTGCAGCTGAGCTGGTGGCATTGCGATTGAAATTGCATGCGTCCGGACATTGTGCTTAATTTTGAATATCAAAGCAAATGGTTAAGTCGAGTATGCGCGTTCGGAAAAGTAAATGCTTTTTTTTCGTTGAAAAGCTTTGCAACGAAAGGAAATACTACAGACTATCGTGCGATCGACATGAAGCAGAAAATGAACAGCCGCCGCGGTTGTGAGCACCGGGAATATAGGCATTTGCTTTCGCGACTTGACTGCGTTGGTCGGTTAGCGATGTCTGCTGGATGTTGTCTGCAGCAAATCAATCAGTCTCAATTGTTTTCACAAACAAATGCAAATCATGAAATATATGCAGTATTAAGCTGTCAAACGAAGATTGCATAAGCAACATGAGTGATTGAGCAAAACGTGCAAGTGGCTTCTGAGCTCTTGCTGACACCAAAGCAACTGTGTCGTTCGGGAGCAGAAAGAATCCCACTGTTAGATTGCAATTCAAATGCATTTGGCATCAGGTTCGTAGCAGTTTATCAGCAGCACATAACCCTGACTCCAAAAATTTGTGAGTATCCAGAAGACCAGAAGAGTTGAGTGGTACTATACCAGAAGTGTTAAGTGGATGATTAACCTCACCCTCACCATGATGTCCACAGAATCACAGATGCCATTCTTCAATCAATTTGATTTGTTTCACGTGACTATAGGAAACAGGTGAACAAAGTCGATAGAATATAGGCAATGTGCCCTGACAACATTCCTGCAAGAGGACTGAAGACTTGTGCTGCACAATAACCCGTGTCCCTGAGGAAGCTGTTTCATTCCAGCTCCAAATCTGACATCTCCATAGCAATGCGGAAAATTACTCAGCTATGTCCAATTCCGCATGAGGGGAAAAATTAAAATCTGACCCATTACCACCCCTCAGTCCCATCACGATAGTTGAACTGGTAGAAGTCCTTTTCGACAGACCTTTCAAACAGCACAGAAATACCCTGCTCAGTGTGGTTCCAGATAGCTACCCATGTGGAGATGGTGCTGTGTTGTGGAAATGTCACTGGATTACCAGTCCAGACCAGGCTAATGCTCTGGCAGCTGATGGAAGTTAATAACAGTTAATAAAATATTGATATCTAAAATCTGGTGTCAGTAACGATGACGCTGAAATCAATGTCAATCGCAAACTCCAATTTGCTTCACCAATGTACTTTCAGGAAGTGAATTCTGGTCGGGTGAATTCCATGCATTCCTGGTCTGGCCTTAACGTGATTCTAGACACACACACGTGATAAACTTTTTAATAATCTCTAAAACGGTAAAGCAAGACACTAAATTGTATCAAACTGCTCCGATGTTTGGAAGGATATAACTGACTGAACACCCAGCACCAGCCTCGGTATCAGAAAAGGGAACGGGAAGCACAGTCTTGTTGACCCTGCAGTGGCTTCCTTCCTAACATCTGAGAGCTTGTGGCAGCTGTACTCCAGATGCCTCCCAATCGGTTTAGTGTAGAGAAATCCTTATTTATATCCAGTGCCTTGTTTTCCACAGCTTATGTGGGAGAGAAGTCCCCAGAGTCACCAGTCACTGAGTGCAGACATTTATTCTCATCTCAATGTCCGAGCCAGGGGAATTATCAACCCTGCTTCCAATCAGTTTCACCCTGTCAGAGTTTTATATGTTTCACTGAGATCTCCATTCATTTTCCTAAATCCCATGGAATAGAGTCCCAGTTTCCCCAAACGCTGCTCCCACAACAAGCCTGTCATACCAGAGATCAGTCTGATCATCCTTCACTGCTCTCCCTCAATGTCAGGTTTGTCCTTTATTAGGTTAGGAAAGTAAAACTATACACAACACTGCACAATGTTCAAGATATGCTCTAACCTCGGCCCTGTACAGCTGCAGTAAGACACCCTTACTCCTGTCAGTCAAGCCCCTAGAAATTAAGGTCAACACACCATTTCTCTTCATCCCTGCTTTCTGCTCCTGCAATATTGCTTTCAGTGACTGGTGTACACGGTGATCCAGAGCCTTCTCAATGTTACAGTTCCCCACTTGGTTGGTCTGCGTACACTAGTCAGCGTGCCAATGCCATTCCCAGTATTGCCTTCTGCCTTCAGAACTCACTGCCCTGCATTGACCTCGGAGCTCACAGTAGGAAAATAAAAAGAACATAAATCCCTTTAAAGACCAATATGTTTCATCCAATCCCGATTCAAATGAAAGATTGGCGTTCTTTTGTTCCCAATCAAAGTACGCACCGTCACATCTTCATCTGCCACGTATTTGCCCATTCACTCCACTTGTCTCAGTCACCTTGGAGCTTTTTTATATCCTCCTCACCCACTAACAATCCAACATCGTTTGATGCTGTCAGCAGACTGGAAAATATTGCATTTGATTCCTTCAACTAAATGCTTGATATGACCCTTCCATTTCAAAACTGTTCACTGCTTCGTGTCAATTCTCCTCATCTAAAACCATGCTCATATTTTTGTCCCAATCCTGTAACATTTGAGTTTGATCACTAGGCCATAGTTTTTATCAACATCTTTCCGAAAATCTAAATGCATTGCATCCATTTTTCCTCTATATGTCTTGCCGAGTCAATTTCTCAAATATGATTCCCATTTCATGTTTACCCATTACATAAGAACGTACAAACTAGGAGCAGGAGTAGGCCATCTGGCCCTTCAAGACTGTGCCACCATTCAATAAGATAATGTTTGCTAATTTCATGGCCTCAGCTCCACTTACCTGCCCAATCACCATAATCCTTAATTTATTTACTATTCAAAAATTATCTAGTTCAAACATATTCATTGACAAATCCTCAACTATTTCATTGGGCGAAGGATTTGACAGATTCACAACCTTCTTGGTCAAGAAGTTCCTTCTCAATTCAGTCCTAAATCTGCTCCATCTAATGTTGAGGCTTTGCCCTGTCGTCCCAGTTTCACGTGCTTTTGGAAACATCCTTTTTATTTCTATCCAAAACTACACGTACTACAGGTGTGGTCTCCCAGAACCCTGTACAGCTGCAACATAATCTCCTTGCTTTTACACTCAATCCCTTTCGCAATGAAGGACAAAACTCAATTTGCCTTGTTAATTTCCTGTTGCCGCAGCAGACCAACTTCTGTAATTCATGCACAAGGGCAGCCAGGTCCCTCTGCACAAGAGCATGCTGCTTTTTATAAACAATTCAAGAAAGAGTCCTCTTTACTATATTTCCGACCAAAATGGATGATTTCACATTTATTATAATTGAACTCCATCTGCCAGACCTTGGCCTGCTCACTTCAACTATTTATGTCCCTTTGTAAAGTTTAACACTCCTCTGCACACCTAAATCTGCCACTCATTTTATTATCATCTGTAATCTTTGAGACACTACACGTGCCCCCATACTTCAAATGATTTATGCAAACTGTGAATAATTGCGGTCCCAGCATCGATCCATGAGGCACTCCACTAGTCACTGATCAGCAACCAGGAAAACAATCATGTATTCCCATTCGTTGCTTCATGTTAGTTAGCCAAGCCTCTGTCCATGCTAATGCATTACTCGTAATGCCACACCTTACGCAGCAGCCTTTTTGGCGACATTGTATCGAATGTCTTTTGGAAATCTCAGTACACCACACCTACTGGGTCCCTGCAGTTGTACTGTCTTCATAGAATTCCAGTTTGAGCGACATGGGCAGAGATGGAACTGTCTACAGGCAGGATGCTATTATTGTGGAAAGATAGGGCATTTTAAGCGGGAGTGTCCTGATATACAAAGGGAAGAAAGGGCAATTCCGCTTATGAATTATGATGAAGAATAGGGATGTCAGGGGTTCCTGCCCTCGGGGCCCACCAGGAACCCTTGATAAACTTGAAGGTGGGACCGTGTAGGGAGGAGGTAGTCTTCCTAGTTGATACGGGGGCAGCACGGTCATTGCTGAATTGCCTGTCACGAAAATTGGAGTTATAGTGGACAGCGACGAAGGTTATCTCAGATTTCAACGGGACCTTGCTCAGCTGGGCCAGTGGGCTGAGAAGTGGCAGATGGAATTTAATTCAGATAAATGCGATGTTCTGTTTTTTTTTAGATTAGAGTGTGGAAACAGGTCCTTCAACCCAAGCAGTCCACACTGACCCTCCGAAGAGGGACCCACTCAGCAGTCCACACTGACCCTCCGAAGAGGGACCCACTCAGACCAATTTCGCTTTGACTAATGCCCCGAAAACTATGGGCAATTTTGCATGGCCAATTCACCTGACCTGCACTGTGGGCAGAATCTTGAGTACCCGGAGGAAACCCAAGCAGACACAGGGAGAATGTGCAAACTCCACATAGTCACCCGAGGGACCG
>NW_025197895.1:0-3429 GCF_004010195.1 Chiloscyllium plagiosum
AACACTCTCAAGCAGCACGTTCAGACCCTAAACGTCGATCAAATCTGCCTCTCCGACATTGTCAGGCAGAATGTCCAGACACTAAACGGTCGATTGACCCTGCCTCAACCATACCTCAGGCACCACGTTCAGACCCAAAACCCTCGATCAAATCTGCCTCCTCCACATTGTCAGGCAGCATGTCCAGACACTAAACTCTCGATTGACCCTGCGTTATCCATATTCTCAGGCAGGAGAAAGTGAGGACTGGAGATGCTGGAGACCAGAGTTGAAAAATGTGGTGCTGGAAAAACACAGCAGGCCAGGCAGCATCCGAGGAGCAGGTGAATCGACGTTTCGGGCATCAGCCCTTCTTCAGAAAGGAGGGTTTATGCCAGAAACGTCGACTCTCCTGTTCCTCGGATGCTGCCTTCCCTGCTGTGTTTTTTCCAGCACCACATTTTTCAACCCATATTCTCAGGCAGTCAGTTATTGTCCCTAAACTCATTATTATCTCAGGCAACACGTTCAAGCACTAAATCTTTAAGCAACCCTACCTCTCACACACTCTCAGTCACTGTATTCAATACCTTAACCCCTCAATTGACAGCATTTAAAAAGAATTTGAACAAATACATGGATAGGAAAGGTTTACCCCAAGGACACGGGTCAAGTCCAGGAAAATAGGGTTACCGTGGTATGGATACTTTGATTGGTATGGGCCAGGTTGGGAAGAAGGATCTTTCTCCGTGCTGTAGAAATCTATGAACCTGCCTCCCCCACATGCTCAGCCACTATGTTCCTGATCCTAACCCCTCAAGTGACCTTGCCTTAAACACACCCCCAGGCACTGTGTTCCCGTCCCTAACGCCACATTCCACTCTGCCTCCCCCATACCATCAGGTGACCCGTTCCTGGCACCAACCCCTCGATTGACCTTGCCTGCCCCATACAAAAACCTATGCTGTTGCACAAAGACATCATTGTTTAGGTTCACAGCGGAGATCAGTAACACAGTAAAATAAATGGTCATATGACTTTCTTGCATAATGAATATATAAAACTCCTCAGTGTCGTCCACAGGAGGGTCCAACTGTTTCCAGATTATGAAATGATTTTTTTTTTTACACAAAAGATGAGGGCATCAATTGTTTGGTCCAGAACTTATTATCTTTCTGTCGGAGAAATTTGCTCAGTAAGTTGGAGATCACAAAACACAGGTCGAAGTGAAATTGACAAACAGTTTATTGGAAGCGCTATCACTGGAGGAGAAAACAGACTAGCTGACACAGAACTGGCAATCTGCACAGAGAATTTGATTTCTCCTCCCAGAGCTGAGACGGAGACCAGTTTTATCGTAATGATGCACAATAACACTTATTAAGAAACGGGAAATTACAATCTTTCCGGAAATGGAGTAATGTAGTTGCAAGAATGCTAATTGGAAAACAGTTGATCGGCTGAATGTCTTGAACCTTCACACAATGAAGCATCGTGACAGCATAATGGCTCCATTTATCTTCAAACTTCGTTGTTAAATTCTTTCTGAAGTGGTGAGGCGCTTCCATTTTCCTGTGGTGCTTGTCTCTCTGTCCTGCTCTTTGTGTGTCTTTGCTGTTGCTGGGTTGTGAAACTGCCCTTAGGGCTGTGAGACGTCTTGTCATGTCCACGGGAGCTTAACGTGTATTCCCATTGTCTGCGTGCTGTCTCACCCAGTTCTTGAGCTTCCAGTTTCACAGCAGTCAGGGTCGTCTTTAGGATCAGGGACGGGCCTTTCCACCTTGTGGAGAGACAATCTTTTTCTAGTGATTTGATCATGACATAGTCTCCAGGTTGGAACGGATCAATGGGCACTGCTTGTGGTGTGGGGCCTGAACTGGTCGTGTGCAACACTAATGCTCCTGCTAAGGGCCTGCACATACTCTAGGAGGGCCTCTTGTGTCAGAACTAGGGCTGTGTCTGTGGTGAGTTTCCGGAGTGTGGTCGCAGTGGGCATTGGCCGCCCAATAGGTACTTCAAAAGGGGTGAGCCCAGTCGTGCCGTTTGCCTGTGCACGTATAATATAGAGGGCAAGTGGCAAGGCGTCTGCCAGGTCAGTCCTGTTTCTTGGGTGACTTTTATCAGTGTGGTCTTCAGGGTGCCATTCATCCGCTCAACCATGCATGACGACTGGGATTGGTAGGGTATGTGGTGTCGCCATGGTGTCCGTATAGCCTCCCTAATCCCAGTTGTAAGCCTAGCTTTGACGCAAGTGTCCCTGTCCGCCCCTATGCTACCAGGAACTCGACATCTGGGGATGTCATACTTTAGGAGGCATTTAACCACCGCATGCATGTCATCCTTTCTCGTGGGAACTGCCTCTACCCATTTGGAGATCATGTCTTTAACGACAAAGATGTACTTGTAACCCCGTTTTTGGCGTAAGTGTGTGAAGTCAATCTCTAAATGGTTAAAACGCCCCTCAGGAGCTGGCAGGTGGTCATATTTTGCATCAGGCTTTCCTGCATTGTTCTGCAGGCAGATGCGGCACTGTGACAACAGGGCTTGGGCAGCGGCAGCGAATCCCGGTGCATACCAGGACTGGTTGACAGTGTATATCATGCCCCTCTTGCCAGTGTGGGCTTCTAGGGCTAGTGTGTGTAGGTGGGCTCTTGGACAAATGATGCGGCCATCGGAGTGTACTAGCAGGTTGCAGGAAGGAAATTGTGTCTCCCTGATTCGGGCCCAAATATCATTTTCCTGCTGTCGAGCAGCTTGTTGAGCAGCTCACACAGCTTCCATGGGGTCAGGGAGTACCGGGGCCTTCGCCATTGTGGGGGCTTACAGGACGTAGGTGTTGGGGTGCAGTGCAGCATCCTGGGCTGCTGTGTCAGCTGAGGTATTCCCGAGGGTGATCGGGTCAGTGGCAGAGATGTGGGCTGCGCATTTGATAATTGCTCGGGCCGAGAGTAATATGCCCGCTTCCAGGAGATGAGAAACCAGTGCAGTGTATTGTACTGGCCTCCCTACTGATGTGAAGTTGCACTAATATATAATTGTTTAGGTTCACAGCGAAGATTAGTAACGTAGTAAAATAAGTGGTAATATGAATTTATTGAATTATGACTAAATAAAACTCCTCAGTGTATCCCACAGGAGGGTCCAACTGTTTCCAGATTATGAATTTTTATTATTATTATTCACACGTGGGATGAGTGCATCACTGGTTTGGTCCAGAACTTATTACCTTTCCGTCGGAGAAATTTGCCCAGTAGGTTAGAGATCACAAAACACAGCTCGTACCGAATTTGACAAAGAGTTCATTGCAAGTGATGTAACTGAAGGAGAAAACCGACTAGCTGACACAGAACTGACAGTCTGCACAGAGAATTTTATTTCTCCTCCCAGAGTTGAGGATGAGAGCACATTTATAGTAATGCTGCACAATGACAGTGATTGAGAAATGGGAAA
>NW_025197895.1:3644-5335 GCF_004010195.1 Chiloscyllium plagiosum
AGTGGTCTGTGTGCCTGAAGGATGAGCCATCTGTTTGGAGTATGATGTCAGGATTGTCTAGAGGTGTTTCAGAAAGGTCAGGGCGCTGGGTGACAACCTGCTGAATAAGGTCTAAACAGTCGTGGTCGTCCGCAATGGCGTTCTGAATGAGTGGGAACAGGGTGGCGGGGTTCAGTGCAGGGGCATGTTGTAGGAACAGGTTGGCTTTGGACAGTAAAGCAATCTCACAGCCAGTTCTCCGGGTGGCAGTGAAATGTTGGGTTGCTGCTGAATTTCGCAGCAGGGAGACCGAATGGAGAACCAAAACAGTGCATGGGCGATCCAGCACAATGCGGGTCTCCTTCTCTACTGTTACCGCGGCTGCTGTCTCAGCTCTCAAACATGGCGGCATTCCCCTTACAACAGACGGTAAGTGTAAAAAGTAAAAAGCAACAGAGCGGCGGAGATCCCCATGGAGCTGTGTTAGGATGCCGAGTGCAAACCCCTCCGATTCATTAGCATATAGCTAAAAGGGCTGAGTTAGTTTGGGACCCCCAGGATAGGAGCAGACGCAAGTTGCTATTTTAATTCAGTGAATGCCCATTCCATCCGTTCTGTCCAGGTTACTTTTGCGGGCTTCTTTCGTGAGACTGCCTCACGTAGGGGCTGTTCAATGGCACGTTGGTGTGGGATCCAGGGCCTTCAATAATTCACCATCCCCAGGAAAGCCTGTAGCTGAGTTCTTGTGGCTGGAGGGGTAAACTGAGAGATAACTGCGATTCTTTCATTGGATAATGCCCTGAGGCCATGTGAGAGTTCGTACCCCAAATACTGAACCGTGTGCTGGCAGAGTTGCATCTTTTCTATGGAGATTCTGTGTCCGTCCCCTGCCACACAGCAAAGCACTGACACAGTGTTCCGAATGCATAATTGCGTAAAGGTGGAGGCCAGTGACAAATCATCCGCATATTGCAGGAGGGTGCTGCTGCATGGCAGGTATAACGCAGAGAGGATACAGTGTACTGCAGCGGCATAGACTGTGAGCGTCTCTGTGTCAACCTGGGAAGCCTGGTCCATGTGTACTTGCAGCTGTCGTACACAAATTTGATGGAGAAAAAAGACTGAGCAGAGGTCGATTGTAGAGAAACAGATGGCGGTAGCAAGGATTCTTGTGAGGATGGCGTTAGTATCCGCGGCCACTGGGGAGCAGGGAATTATAATTGCAATTACGGTTCTGAAGTCTTGGATAAAACTCCACTTTCCTGCCCTCCTGGGTTTTGGGATAGGAAAGATGGGTGTATTGCAGGGACTGGTTCTTGGAACTAGGATACCCTGCTGTCGGAGGGAGTCGATCACCGGCTTGACACCTTCTCCTGCTGCCGGGGACAGTGGATATTGCCGGAGAGATGGCAGTATGGCTCCATGTTTGAGTGTGACAGTGGACAGTGCCTCATGAAGCACCCCTGTGTCCATCTCTAATGGCCGTGGTAGAGTAATCAATTTTATTAATTTTGAAGGACATACCAAAAGGGTCAATTCACTTGGGACCAGATGTAAAACTCCCTTGTGAAGAGGATAACGTAACGGCTATCCTCTGTGTCATTTAGCACGGTGTCTGCCGGTGACCCAGGTGTAACATGAGCATCTCCAACCTTGTTCTTGCATACTACGTATTTACCATGCCTTTTCAAGGTACTCTTCTTCGTTTTCGG
>NW_025197896.1:0-5337 GCF_004010195.1 Chiloscyllium plagiosum
AATCGACCTGCTTGGTCACCTTCTCAAAGAAATGAGTTAGGTTTGTGAGGCACGACCTACCCTTCACAAAACCATGCTGACTATCCCTGAACAAATTATTCCTTTCCAGATGGTTATAAATCCTATCTCTTATGAACTTTTCCAACAATTTACCAACAACTGAAGTGAGGCTCACTGATCTAAAATTAACAGGATTGTCCCTACTCCCCTTCTTGAACATGGGAACCATATTTGCTATCCTCAGGTCTCATGGCACTATTCCTGTAGACAATGACGATTTAAAGTTCAATGCCAAACGCTCGGCAATCTCCACCCGGCTTCCCAGAAGATCCTATGATAAAGCTCAGCCGGCCCAGAGGGCTTATCTATTTTCACATTCTGCAGGATTTCTAATACCTCCTCCTTGTAAACCTCAATCCCACCTAGTCTAGTAGCCTGTATCTCAGTATTCTCTTCGACAACATTGTCGTTTTCTAGACTGAATACTGTTGAAAAGTGTTCATTTAGTGCTTCCCCCATCTGCTCTGACTCCAACACAACTTTCCACTGCTATTGCTGATTGGGCAAAATCTTACTCTCGTCATTCATTTATTCTTTAAATACCGATAGAAAGCCTTAGTGTTGACCATGATTCTATCCGCCAAAAACTTCTCATGTCTCCTCCTGGCTCATCTGAGCTCTCTCTTTCGGTCTTTCCTGGCTAAGGTGTAACCCTCAAGCGCCCTAACTGAGCCTTCGCCTCTCATCCTAACATAAGCCTTCTTCTTCCTCTTGACCAGACAGTCTACTTCCTTCGGAAACCACGGCTCCCGCTCTCGAGAGCTTTCACTCTGCCTGACAGGTACATACTTATCTCGGAAACACAGTCGCGTTTCCTTGAATAAGCTTCACATTTCTCATGTGCCTATCCACTGCAGTTTCCTTCTCCATCCTATGCTTCCTAAATCTGGCCTAATCGCATCATAATTGCCTTTCCCCCAGCTGTAACTCTTGCCCAATGGTACACACCTATCCATTTCTGTGTCAAAAATAAACATAACAGAATTGTGATCGCTATCACCAAAGTGCTCACCTCCTTCCAAGTCTAACAACTGGCCGAGCTCATTACCCAGTACCAAATCTAATGTAGCCTCACCCCTAGTTGGCCTGTCTACATGCTGTGTGAGAAAGCCCTCCTGCACACATTGGACAAAAACTGACCCATTTATAGTAATCGCACTAAAGTGTTCCCAGTCAATATTTGGAAAGTTGAAATCCCCCATAACAACTACCCTATCATTCTCACTGCTATCGAGAATCATCTTTGCTATCCTTTCCTCTACATCTCTGGAACTATTCGGAGGCCAATAGAAAACTACCAACAGGGTTACATCTCATTTCCAGTTTCTAACTTCAGCCCATATTACCTCGGTTGACGAGTCTCCAAACATCTTTTCTGCAACTGTAATACTGTCCTTGACCAACACTGCCACAGGTCCCCCCTCTTTTACATTCTTCACTGTTCTTACTGAAACATCTAAATCCTGGAATCTGCAGCAACCATTCATGTCCCTGTTCTATTCATGTCTACGAAATGGCCACAACACCGAATTCCCAGGTACCAACCAATCCTGTAACGTCATCGACCTTACTCCAGATGCTCCTGGCGTTGAAGTAGACATACTCCAAACCAACGACTTGCTTACCAGTGCAATCTTGCGACCCTGAAACTTGTTTTGGACCTCCCTACTCTCAAACTTTTCGATACTTGAACGACAATTTTGGTTCCCATCCCTCTGCTGGATTAGTTTAAACACACCCCAATAGTCTTAGCGAATTTCCCCCCAGGATATTGGTACCCCTCTGGTTCAGATGAAGACCAGCCTGCTTGTACAGGTCCCACCTACCCCAGAAAGATCCCCAATTATCCAATAATCCACAACCCTCCCTCCTGCACCATCCCTGTAGCCACGTGTTCAATTCCACTCTCTCCATATTCCTTGCATCACGAGAACAACAGCAGGGAGGAATTTGAAACGACGGATGGAAGTGTATTATGACCGTGACTTCCAAACGAATAGATTAGAATTTGAGCTGCAGAAGAGCAGAGACGTGGAAGAGTTAATGATGTTAATGAAGTGCAAGTCGGCTGACATGGTGATTTTGGGGATATGTGGTTAAAAACACATCAGGAAGTGAGTTATGTCACCATGGTTATGACGTGCCTGTTCAGACTCAGACAATTACCACCGAGGAGATTGAATCAGTGGCGAGGCATTTTCTCCTAGCACTTGGTCGATGATGCCTTCCAGCTCATGTCATCCACTTCCCTCAACTCCGCTCCCAAAACTCATCCCACCAACTGAGACTAGGACGGAACTCCCTTCAACATCACTTTAAAATCCAGCACCCTCTGTAGACATCATGTCATCCTCCGGTATTTCCGTCAGCTGCAAATGAAACCCATCAACTAAGATGTGTTTCCCTCCCCACCCCTACCCACTTTCTGTAAATATCATTCCCTCTTCGACTTCCTGGTGGTGCACGCCCCCGCCAAACCACCTTCCCATCCGCTCCCAGCAACCTTCTCATTCCAACACGGGATTTGCAAAACATCCATCCACACCTCCGTCCTCAACTCTGTCCAAGACCCCAAAGGACCCTTCCATGTCCATCAGAGTTTCACCTGCATTTTCACGCATGTCATTTACTGTATCCATTGTTCCCTTTGCAGTCTCCTCGACACTGAGGAGATCGGATGCCTAATTACAGACCACTTCGGAAAACATCTCCGGGACACCCGCACCAAACAACACCACTGGCCTCTGGCCGAACATGTCAACTCTCCCTCCCACACAGCCAAGTTCATTCAGGTCCAGGGCTTCTGCCGCTCTCATGAACTGTCCTGTCTGTCCATCTTCCTTCCCACCTATCTGCTCCACCATGCGCTACGACCGATAATCATTACCCCATCTCCATCCTCCTATCACACTCTCAGCTACTTTGTCCCAGCCACACACGCTCCCATTTGTCTCTCTACCCCCTCGCTTCACAAGCCTCTTTCCTGATGAAGGCTCGTGCCAGAAACGTCTATTGTCTTGCTCATTGGATGCTGCCTGCCCTGCTGTGTTCTTCCAATATCACACTTCCAACTCAGTGGCGGCGAGGCAGTGGATTTTGAGTTCGGGACTGAAGTCAGATGCCTCAGTTTTGCAATGATTCAATTGTACGGAATGTCTGCTCCATCAGGACTGGATGGCAGACAAGTCAAGACAGTGTTTGACCTGGAGGGAACAGGGAGGTGATCGTGTTCATATCCACCTGCTGACCCGCTGGTCTCTGTGGTGGAGGCTGTGTGCATGAAAGATTCTGACATCATTCTCTTCAAATTCTTCGTGCCGAAACTCCCTTACCTTCAGACCTTATCTTCAGACAGAATCTAGAGTCTTGTGAAAGACGGTTTCACACTCTCATTTTTCTTTAACATCAGATTTGCAGGATTTTAGAAGGGGAAGATTTACAAACCAACCTCCCCACCATAATCTGAGGAAGCCGCGCAGTTTATCCCAAATACAACTTGATCAGATTTCGAACATGAAATGAAAAAGCTCTGGTTACAGTAGGAGAGAAATCGTTCACTTATTGTGTGCTTGGACTAGGCTTCTACCTGTCATCAGACCTGACACACCTCAATTGCAGTCATACTGAGGAAAGAGGAAACGTGGGGATCCACTCCCTGTCTGAGCTGAATTCCCGTGGACGCAATGATACCAGGAACAAGCCATTCACCTGCTCAGAGTGTGGGAAGGGATTCACTCTGTCTCTGACCTGCTGCGACACCTACTCGTTCAAACTGATGAGAAACTATTTCAATGACTGAACTGCGGAAAATGCTTTAAAACATCCAGCGATTGGAGAACCGAACACCTCGCTCATACTAATGAGGAACTTTTTATCTCTCCGAACTTTGGAAAATGTTATCAACTCTCTATATGCTTCATCTTTGAGAAATATGCTCACATTAATAAGAGTCCATTAAGAATCATAAAGACCTGACGTGTGATCCACGTGCTCACCCGGAGGATAGACATCTCCAGTTCCAAATCTGTGGGACATGCTGTAACGTCCGAGCGACCGGATGGCTCATCACCTTTCACACAGCATTAACAGGTCTTTCTAAATGCCCTGACTGCGGGAAGTGCTGCACTCTTTCCTGAATACTAACGTGTCATTAACGTGTTCACACTGAAGATAGATATTAATCACTACAAACGTCCCTGGGGACAGTATATCATGAACGTCTTCACATTGAGGAGAGACCTTTCAAACATGTAGTTTGTGGGATGTGCTCTCTCGTCTCTGTAGTACTGATATCCTATCGATATTTTCGAATTGTGAGAGACGTTTAAAGTGTATTTATTCCAGGAATAGGTTCAAGCAATCATCTAAACTCTCAGTACACCATCTGTTTTGCAGTTGTCAGCAAGCATTTACCTGCTCCATGTGAGAAAAACAGTTAGGCCACTCATCGACCCTGCTGAGAGAGTAGAGGGATCCCACTGAGGGATGGAATTCACTCACTCATCGACCCTAAAGAGACAGCGTAGAGTTTACATATCTCAACACCGATTGAACTTTGTTCATCACATTCAGGTCTGAAAGCAAAGTTTTAATATTCTAGATAACAATCAAATAAATCAGCTTTGTGTTAAACACAGTATCGAAGGTCATTGGAAGGATGGGATTACAGAGGACGGGAACCATCAGCACAGGTTGTCAAGGAGAAATCACATTTGACAAATACATTATAATACTTTGAGGAGGTAATGAGCAAGTGAGACGAAGTCAAGACTGTGGAGGTGACCGGCTTGAATTTCCATAGACATATGTCGAGGTGCAGTATGGCAAACTGCTAAATAAGAGTCCATGGATTGAGGCTTGGCTGACTGGCAGAAGGCAGACAGTTGGGTGAAGAGGTCTCTTCCAGGATGACAGCCCGTGACTAGTGGAGTTAAAATGAGTCAGGGTTGGCACCACAGCTATTCACATTATGTATGAAGGATCCATTCAAAGGAACTGAGGGTGTTTTTGTTCCATTTGAAGAAGACACAATGATAGGTGGAAGGCCAGATCTTATTGATGAAGCGGGCATGCTGCAGAATGACTTGAAAGGAGTGAGTGCTTCGAAAAACGTTGTAGTTGCCATACTTTGTGGAAAATATGAGGTGGGAAGAGTAGAGGCATAGACAATTTTCTGAAAGCGGAAAGAATTCCAAGTTCAATTTTCTCTTATGCTTAGCATGCAGTTTCAGTTGGTGTTTAGGCAGGCAAATACAATGTCGGCGTTCAGTTCAAGCA
>NW_025197897.1:0-5338 GCF_004010195.1 Chiloscyllium plagiosum
GCTAATAACAGCGAATTTATCAGCCAATGAACTCACAGCATTTTCTGTGATGGCTCTTGCACTTGTTTCAAACTCAGTGCAGGCCCGTCCCAGCAGCAGAAAGTTATCTCTGTGACTCCCAGGTACGTGTAATCCTTCAGCTTCCACTCCACTCTGCTCCCACACAGGGTTACCGTCTCTGTGACTCCCAGGGACGTGTAATCCTCCAGCTCCCACTCTACTCGGCTCCCTCACAGGGTCACCGTCTCTGTGACTCCCAGAGATATGTAATCCTCCAGCTCCCACTCCACTCTGCTCCCTCACAGGCTCACCATCTCTGTGACACCCAGGGACGTGTAATCCTCCAGCTCCCACTCCACTCTGCTCCCTCACAGGGTCACCATCTCTGTGACACCCAGGGACGTGTAATCCTCCAGCTCCCACTCCACTCTGCTCCCTCACAGGGTCACCGTCTCTGTGACTCCCAGGGACATGTAATCCTCCAGCTCCCACTCCACTCTGCTCCCTCACAGGGTCACCGTCTCTGTGACTCCCAGGGACATGTAATCCTCCAGCTCCCACAACACTCTGCTCCCTCACAGCGTCACCGTCTCTGTGATTTCCAGGTATGACAAGGCCTCGATCCTCAGTGCTGATTTATGTCCTCTCACTTTGGTGCTTCTGTCACTCCCAGGTGTGAGTGAACCTCATGTTCCTGCTTCAAGTTTCTCCCTCACATGGTCACTCCCTCTGTGACTCGGTGCTGATTTCGCGCCTCCTGCTCTGCTGTTTCTCCAACTCCAAGTCCTAGTCGGCCTCGATCCTCGCTGCTGATTAATATTCTCCCGCTCTGTGGTGCTCTCTCTCAGGCTCTCTCTCTTTGTGACTTCCAGGTAATGGTAGGCCTCAAGCCTCAGCTGAGATGTTTAACATCCCATTGCACACTGGTCCCTCACAGGATCGCCGCTGTGTGTGGGAGATAGTGGAAAAGAGAAGCATTAGACAGAGCAGAGGGTGTTACAGTGATTGAGGGAGCTGTTGGGGATGGAACAGGTTATCTTCCAGGCAGACCTGCAGTGTCTAACGCAGGTTACTGGAAAATACAGGGAGGGTTCTAGGCACTGAGGGAAGCAAAAGAAATAGAGAGATGGCGGCTTGTTGGTGATGGAGCCTTGTAGAGTCTAAAGGGATTTTTGTGAGCTGCTTACTGAGATGTGAAGACTTCAACAAATTCAAATTGACAGTCAGGGAGTGTAATGTGGCACTGGAGACTGTTGGATGTTACAGAGTTAGAAGACTCGCAGTAACTGGGGGGGTTACAGATGTTTGAAGCACTCGTGGTGTTCAAGGACCCTCAGGACGTAAGGAGGTACAGAGAATGGGAGCATTCTAAATAGTGAGATTGCAGGGGCTGGAAGAGCTAGGATGGATGAGGAGGATGAAAAGTACCAATGCAGCACAACCAGCCGCTGTAATTCACAGAGATTTAAGGAAGGGAACCTGTGCTGTCATTGAATACAGTTATATGGAGAGTTACAGATACTGAGGAGTTACAAATTTAGAAAGGAAGAGGTTATAGGTGATCAGACGTTTAAACAAAATAACAAAATTTGAGAGATCACTAGCACAGACGGCAATGGAGGTGGTGAGACATTCCGATGAATGATAAGTGTTGTTGGCACAGGAGGATGTCACATATACAGGAAGAGCTGCATTGGCTGTATGCAGTTACAGATGTGAGGAGTATTGTAGCGCCTGCTGGAGGGTACACAGATAACAACAGTTCCAACAGCTGGTGCAGTGGTTCAGGAAGGCAGCTCACCACCACCTTCTCAGGGACAACTCCAAATCAACAATACATCCAGCAATGTTCATAACCACGAGTGAATAAATAAAGTATCTACAAGCAGCACTGAGATCACTCAGGCAGGCCCTTTCAGCAGCACTTCACAAACCCGGAACCACTACTCCCTGGAAGAACAGGAGCTCCAGGTGCACGACAGCACCAGCATTTCCAAGGTGCCCTACAAACCACGCTCCATCCTCCTAGCACTGTGTCTGTCCCTACACCTAAAAGATTGCAGTGGGTGAGGAAGGCAGCTCCCCACCACCTTCTCCAGGAAATTACAAATGGGAAGGTAATGATGGCCGAGCAAGTGATGGCCACATCACATCAATGTATTTGTACAAGGGAAACTCATGGACTGTTCATGTCACCTTTGCTTTCTCCACACAACCCACATTCCCATCTCGTTCTGTGTCAGCAACAAACATGGAAGCAATAGATTTTGTCCATTCATCAAATGCATCAAATCCCTTTGTGAATAATCCATTTATTCCCACTTAGTTTTCTGTTAAAGAATTCCCAATCCATGCCAGTACATTCCCTTAAATCCCACATTTGCCAATATTGCTTATCCACATCTTCAGTGGGACCTTGTTGAAAGGTTTCTGAAAACCCCGACAAACCATTCCTCTCTTTTATCTACTGTGCTTATTCACAGCCAGACAGAAAAACAAACCCAGCAGGGTTTGTGAAATGAAATTTCAGTTTCAGAACAACATGTTTGGCATGGGTAGAGGATTGGCTGATTAGCAGAAGACAGAGTAGGTATAAAGGGGTCGTTTTCACGATGGGAACTGGTGACGAGGGGAACTCCGCAGGGGTCAGTGTTGGGACCACGCTGTACCTGTTACACATTAACAGTCTGGACAAAGGATGTGAGTGGGTACAAGAACTGGTTTTACAAGAAAGAGCCCACGATGAAATGTTTGTCATATGAGAAGCTGGTGAAGTCTCTGAGTCTGTACTTGATGCATTTTTAGAGGCGGTGGTGGCAGGATCTCATTCAAACTTACAGAATACTGAGGGGCCAAGATGGAGTGGACGGGGCTGGGGAGATGTTTTCACTGCTGGAGAGACCAGGGCTCAAGAGCACGACTTCAGAGTGAAGGAACAACCCTTTAGAATGGAGATCTGGGGGAATTTATTCAGCCAGAGGGTGCTGAATCTGTGGAACGGTTCCTACCGTAGGGAGGGTTATAGATGAGGGTGACATTTACTAGATAGGGTACAAGAGCTGGAGAAGGTTATGGAGATGATTAGATGGATGGAGATACTAGAGGAGCTTACATTGACAGGGTGGGTGATAGTGACGGGACAGTGTTACACAGATAGTGAGTATTGCAGGAACTGGATTGGGAGAGTCACAGGCATTGGATTGGGTTCTACAGGTCGGGAGTAATGCAGGGACCTGTTGGATTACACAGATAGGGAGGATTGTGGGGTCTCCACATGTTGAGAGGTTTTCAGGAAGAGGTTACACCAATACGGAGGGATGTTGGAGCTGTTGTAGTTTACAGAGTTTGGGATGTTTGGAGCTGTTTAATTGTTAGAGGGATATTTTTAGGGTCATTAATATGGAACGCAGAGGGAGAGTTTAGATTTTATTAGATTCCCTACTACAATATGGAAATGGCACTTCGCCCCAACACGTCCACACCAACTCTCCAAAGAGTAATCCACCCAGACACACTTCCCTCTGAATGATGCACCTAACGCTCGGTCAGTTTGGAATGGCTAATTTATCTGACCTGCACATCTTTGGACTGTGGGAGGAAACCCATGAAGACACGGAGACAATGTGCCAACTCCATACAGACAGTCACTCGAGGCTGGAATTGAACCTGCGTCTCTGGCGCTGTGAGGCAGCAGTGCTCACCACTGAACCACCCCATACTGCAGAGCTGCACAAAGAGAGAGTATTTGAGGGGCAGGGAGGAGTACACAGAGATGGGAAGTGTTGTTGCAGCTGGAAAAGGGCTGGAGGTGTTTACACAGATAAGGAGTCCGGTCAGGATGGGAGATGGTTACAGAGGTCATGTGGTGCTATAGGTTAGGAGGCAGGAATGTAATCTGGCCTGCAGAAGGTTACAGTGAGATCATGTTCTCTTGGGGCTTGGGGAAAGTACACAGGTGGGTATTGTGGTCCAGCTGGAGGATTTAAAGAGACAGGGTCGACTATAGTTATTGTGGAAAACTACAGAAATAGAGATTATTGTATTAAGTGCAGGATGAGGTTACTGAGATTGGGCACGTTACCGAGTTTGGAGCAAATTATACATAGGGAGCGTCGTCAGCATTGGAGTAGGTTTCAAATAAATTATGAGAGGGGTGGAGGTTACAGAAATTGGAACTTTTCTGGAAATTACAAGCATGAAAGACACTGGCACAGATGCGTTGGCCCAAAAGGTATGTCTCCTTGCTGTATGACTCTATCACACGACAAGAGACAGTGTGACCGGGGGAATATAGAACAGAAAGACCCCAGGTTTCAATACCACCTTCTTAAGGGAGGCCTGCTTTCCCCTCTGTTGTCCTGATCCTCACTAAGACAGCACAGGCCTGGATTGATAACTGTCAACTTCCTATATTGATATAGGAAGGCTCAGTACAGCAGAGATGAAAGTGAACAAGAGAGTGTGGATTGAGTCTGGGCCCATCATGCTCTGTATTCACCCTTCAACACTATATCTGTGTCATGTCTTCCGGACTAAACTTCGATCCCTTAAATTCGCTTTGCTCTGTTCACTGTGAGTGATCTTACGTCACTGCAGGATTTATTGAAGAAACCAGATCTCCCTGCCCTCTGGCTGACCAATTGCGTTCAATGAGATGATGAATGAAACACCCAGCAATTGGGAGGTTTATTGAGTCAGGAATATCCTGAGTACCTGCAGGAGACAGAGAAATAGACAGAATGGGAAATTAGACTGATACAGTGAGAGTTGCACAGGGAGAATGGCACTGAGTACCACAGAGATCTGGAATATCCCAGTCTCCATCCTTGGCCTGTGCTGCTGCGTCTCTCTGGAGTGGAGAGTTCTGTTGGCTCAGGATCTGGAGTAACTACAAAAGCTGCAGTCACTGGCAGCAATTAGACTCTCACAGTGACAGATACCACATGGAGAGAGACCGAGAGAGAGAGTGTTACTCTCACTTGACTGTTCATTCAGAATATAATGCCAGTGGCAGGGATACCCATCTGAATGCTCAATATCCTTTCAGGAACGAAATCTGCGATAGGCAGCTGGCCTGACCTAAATTTGACTTCAGACCCACAGCAATGGAGTTGACTCTAAACTGCCTTCTCTCATAGTCTCACAAGGCACTCGGCTCAATGGCAGCTCGAGGGTGGGCATGAAATGCTGGCCAGCCTGAAACAGCAACATCCCATGGAGTGAATTAAAAACGACATCGTTGGGACCAGTGTCCTTGCAAATTATGTCGGTGGGTTTATGGACAGTGCTTTAATTGACAGAGAAGATGCAGGAGAAAGTGAGGTCTGCAGATGCTGGA
>NW_025197898.1:0-1155 GCF_004010195.1 Chiloscyllium plagiosum
TGTGTGTGAGAGATAGGGAATCCCAGAGTAACCCTGAGATTGTGTGAGAGATAGGGAATACCAGGGAGTCCCCGAGTGTGTGTGAGAGATAGGGAATCCCAAAGTGTGTGTGAGAGATAGGGAATCCCAGAGTGTGTGTCAGAGATAGGGAATCCCAGAGTGTGTGCGAGAGATGGTGAATCCCAGAGTGTGTGCGAGAGATAGGGAATCCCAGAGGGTGTGCGAGAGATAGTGAATCCCAGAGTTTGGGTGAGAGATGGTGAATCCCAGAGAGTTCCTGAGTATGTGTGAGAGATAGGGAATCGCAGAGAGTCCCCGAATGTGTGTTGAGAGATAGGGAATCCCCGAGTGTGTGTGAGAGATAGGGAATCCCCGAGTGTGTGTGAGAGATAGGGAATCCCCGAGTGTGTGAGAGATAAAGGGAATCCCGGAGTGTGTGTGAGAGATAGGGAATCAGAGTGTCCCGGATGTGTGTGAGAGATAGGGAATCCCAGAGAGATCCCGAGCCTGCGTGAGAGATCGGGAATCCCAGAGTGTTCCCGAGTGTGTGTGAGATATAGGGAATGCCAGAGAGTCCCCGAGTGTGTGTGCGAAATAGGGAATCCCAGAGAGTCCCCGAGTGTGTGTGAGAGATAGGGAATCCCAGAGAGTCCCCGAGCCTGAGTGAGAAATAGTGAATCCCAGAGTGTGTGTGATAGATAGGGAATCCCAGAGAGTTACCGAGTGTGTGAGAGAGGTAGGGAATCCAAACGAGTCCCCGAGTGTGTGTGAGAGATAGGGAATCCCCCACTGTGTGAGAGATAAAGGGAATCCCGGAGTGTGTGTGAGAGATAGGGAGCACCGGAGTGTGTGTGAGAGATAGGGAATCACAGAGTGTCCCGGATGTGTGTGAGAGATAGGGAATCCCAGAGAGATCCCGAGCCTGCGTGAGAGATCGGGAATCCCAGAGTGTTCCCGAGTGTATGTGAGATAAAGGGAATCCCAGAGAGTCCCCGAGTGTGTGTGCGAAATAGGGAATCCCAGAGAGTCCCCGAGTGTGTGTGAGAGATAGGGAATCCCAGAGAGACCCGAGCCTGAGTGAGAAATAGTGAATCCCAGAGTGTGTGTGAGAGATAGGGAATCCCAGAGTGTGTGTGATAGATAGGGAATCCCAGA
>NW_025197898.1:1600-5338 GCF_004010195.1 Chiloscyllium plagiosum
TGTGAGAAATAGGGAATCCCAGAGAGTCCCCGAGTGTGTGTGAGAGATCGGCAATCCCAGAGTGTTCCCGAGTGTGTGTGATAGAATCCCTGTGAGTCCCCGAGTGTGTGAGAGCTAGGGAATCCCAGCGTGTCCCGGAGTGTGTGTGAGAGATAGGGAATTCCAGAGAGTTCCCGAGTATATGTGAGAGATAGGGAATTCCAGAGCGTTCCCGAGTACATGTGACAGTTAGGGAATCCCAGAGTGTCCCCGAGTGTGTGTGAGAGATAGGCAATCCCAGAGTGTTCCCGAGTGTGTGTGATAGAATCCCTGTGAGTCCCCGAGTGTGTGAGAGCTAGGGAATCCCAGCGTGTCCCGGAGTGTGTGTGAGAGATAGGGAATTCCAGAGAGTTCCCGAGTATATGTGAGAGATAGGGAATTCCAGAGCGTTCCCGAGTACATGTGACAGTTAGGGAATCCCAGAGTGTCCCCGAGTGTGTGTGAGAAATAGGGAATCCCAGAGAGTCCCCGAATGTCTGTGAGAAATAGGGAATCCCAGAGAGTCCCCGAGTGTGTCTGAGAGATAGGGAATCCCAGAGAGTCCCCGAGTGTGTGTGAGAGATAGGCAATCCCAGAGTGTTCCCGAGTGTGTGTGATAGAATCCCTGTGAGTCCCCGAGTGTGTGAGAGCTAGGGAATCCCAGCGTGTCCCGGAGTGTGTGTGAGAGATAGGGAATTCCAGAGAGTTCCCGAGTATATGTGAGAGATAGGGAATTCCAGAGCGTTCCCGAGTACATGTGAGAGATAGGGAATCCCATAGTGACCCCGAGTGTGTGTGAGTGGTAGGGAATCCCAGGGTGTCCCCGAGTGTGTGTGATTGAATCCCAGAGAGTCTCGAGTGTGTGTGAGAGATAGGGAATGGCAAAGAGTCCCCGAGTGTGTCTGAGAGAAAGGGAATCCCCGAGTGTGCGAGAGAAAGGGAATCCACGAGTCTGGTTGAGAGATAGTGAATCCCAGAGCCTGGGTGAGAAATAGTGAATCCCAGAGTGCGTGCGTTAGCTAGAGAATCCCCGAGTGTGTGTGAGAGATAGGGAATCACAGAGTGTCCCAGTGTATGTGTGATAGATTGGGAATCCTAGAGAGTCCCCGAGTGTGTGTGAGAGATAGGGAATCCCATAGAGTCCCCGAGTATGAGAGAGAGGGAAACCCAACGTGTGTGTGAGAGGTAGGGATTCCCAGAGTGTCCCCGAGTGTGTGTGAGAGAATCCTAGAGAGTCCCCGAGTGTGTGTGAGAGATAGGGAATCCCAGAGAGGCCCCGGGTGTGTGTGAGAGATAGGGAATCGCATAGTGACCCCGAGTGTGTGTGAGTGGTAGGGAATCCCAGGGTGTCCCCGAGTGTGTGTGATTGAATCCCAGAGAGTCTCGAGTGTGTGTGAGAGATAGGGAATGCCAGAGAGTCCCCGAGTGTGTGTGAGAGAAAGGGAATCCCCGAGTGTGCGAGAGAAAGGGAATCCACGAGTCTGGTCGAGAGATAGTGAATCCCAGAGCCTGGGTGAGAAATAATGAATCCCAGAGTGTGTGTGTTAGCTAGAGAATCCCCGAGTGTGTGTGAGAGATAGGGAATCACAGAGTGTCCCAGTGTATGTGTGATAGATTGGGAATCCTAGAGAGTCCCCGAGTGTGTGTGAGAGATAGGGAATCCCAGAGAGACCCCCGTGTGTGCGAGAGAAAGGGAACCCCAGAGTGTGTGCGAGAGAAAGGGAATCCCCGAGTGTGTGCGAGAGAAAGGGAATCCCCGAGTGTGTGCAAGAGAAAGGGAATCCCCGAGTCTGGGTGAGAGAAAGTGAATCCCAGAGCGTGTGTGAGAGATCGGGAATCCCAGAGTGTGTCTGAGAGATCGGGAATCCCAGAGTGTGTGTGAGAGATAGGGAATCCCAGAGTGTCCCGGAGTGTGTGCGATAGAATCCCAGAGAGTCCCTAAGTGTGTGTGAGAGATTGGGAACCTAGAGAGTCCCCGAGTGTGTGTGAGATACAGATTCCCAGAGAGTCCCCAAGTGTGTGTGAGAAGTAGGGAACCCCAGAGTGTCCCCGAGTGTGTGTGAGAGATAGGGAATCCCAGAGAGTTCCCGAGTGTGTGTGAGAGATACGGAATGCCAGAGACTCCTCGAGTGTGTCTGAGATATAGGGAATCCCCGAGTGTGTGCGAGAGAAAGGGAATCACCGAGTCTGGGTGAGAGATAGTCATTCCCAGAGTGTGTGTGAGAGATACGGAATACCAGAGTATGTGTGAGAGATGGGGTATCCCAGAGAGTCCCGGCGAGTGATATAAAATTCCGGAGAGTCCCCGAGTGTGTATGAGATACAGAATCCCAGACTGTCCACGAGTGTACTGAGAGATTGGGAATCCCAGAGACACCCCGTGTGTGTGTTAGAGATAGGGAATCGCAGAGTGTCCCGAGTGTGTGTGAGAGATAGGGGATGCCAGAGAGTCCCCGAGTGTATCTGAGAGATAGGGAATCCCCCAGTGTGTTTAAGAGATATGGAAACCCAGAATGTCCCGAGTGTGTGAGAGAGATAGGGTATCCCAGAACGTCCCCGAGTGTGTGTGAGAGATAGTGAATCCCAGAGAGTTCCCGAGTTTGTGTGAGAGATAGGGAATCCCAGAGAGTCCCCGAGTGTATGTGAGAGATAGGGATCTCCGAGTGTGTGTGAGAGAAAGGGAATCCCGAGTGTGTGAGAGAGATAGGGAATCCCCGAGTATGTGTGAGAGATAGGGAATCCCAGAGTGTCCCTGAGAGTGTGTGAGAGATAGGGAATTCCAGAGAGTTCCCGAGTGTGTGAGAGAGATAGGGAATACCAGAGAGTCCCCGAGTGTGTGATAGAGATAGGGAATCCCAGAGTGAGTGTGAGAGAGAAGGAATCCCAGAGTGTCCCCGAGTGTGTCTGAGAGATAGGGATTTCCAGAGAGTCCCCGAGTGTGTGTGAGACATAGGGAATCCCAGAGTGTCCCCGAGTGTGGTTGAGAAATAGCGAATCCCAGAGTATCCCTGAGAGTGTGTGAGATATAGGGAATACCAGAGAGTTCCCGAGTATATGTGAGAGATAGGGAATCCCAGAGAGTTAACGAGTATGTGTGAGAGATAGGGAATCCCAGAGAGTCCCCGAGAGTGTGTGAGAGATAGGGAATCCCAGAGTGTGTATAAGAGATAGGGAATCCCCGAGTGTGTGAGAGAGATAGGGTATCCCAGGGAGTCCAGGAGTGTGTGATAGAATCCGAGAAATTCCCCGAGTTTGTGAGAGATACAGAATCCCAGAGAGTCCCGGAGTGTGTGTGAGAGATTGGGAATCCCAGAGTGTCCCCGAGTGTGTGTGAGAGATAGGGAATCCCAGAGTCGTATGAGAGATAGGTAATCCCCGCGAGTGTGTTAGAGATGGGAAATCCCAGAGAGTCCCTGAGAGTGTGTGAGAGAATCCCAGAGAGTCCCCGAGGGTGTGTGAGAGAAAGGGAATCCCCGAGTGTGTGTGAGAGATAGGGGATCCCAGAGTGTCCCGCAGTGTGTGTGAGAGAGAGAATCCCAGAGTGCGTGTGAGAGAATCCCAGAGTGTTTGAGAGTGAGGGAATCCCAGAATGTCCCGGAGTGTGTGAGAGAGAGGGAATCCCAAAATGTGTGTGTGAGTTTCCCAGAGTGTTTGTGAGAGAGGGAATCCCAGAGTGTGTGAGGGAGCGGGAATCCCAGAGTGTGTGTGAGAGTGGAAGCC
>NW_025197899.1:0-5338 GCF_004010195.1 Chiloscyllium plagiosum
CCCCGAGTGTCAAACTGTCTGTTATAACACACCGGGTGTCACGCAGTCTGTTATAAAACACCCCGAGTGTCACGCTGTCTGTTGTAACACACCCCGAGTGTTACAGTCTGTTATAACACACCCCGTGTGTCACACTGACTGTTATAACACACCCAGAGTGTCACACTGTCTGTTGTAACACTCCCCGAGTGTCACGCTGTCTGTTATAACACACCTCGAGTGTCACACTGTCTGTTATAACACAACCCGAGTGTCACGCTGTCTGTTATAACACACCCCGAGTATCACAGTCTGTCATAACACACCCCGAGTGTCACACTCTCTGTTATAACACACCACGAGTGTCACGCTGTCTGTTATAACACACCCCGAGTGTCACGCTGTCTGTTATAACATACCCCGAGTGTCACACTGTCTGTTATAACACATCCCGAGTGTCACAGTCTGTTATAACACACCCCGAGTGTCACGCTCTGTTATAACACACCCCGAGTGTCACACTGTCTGTTATAACACACCCCGAGTGTCACACTGTCTGTTATAACACACCCCGAGTGTCACGCTCTGTTATAACACACCCCGAATGTCTCACTGTCTGTTATAACACACCCCGAATGTCACACTGTCTGTTACAACACACCCAGAGTGTCAAACTGCCTGTTATAAAACGCTCCGAGTGTCACACTGTCTGTTATAACACACCCCGAGTGATCACACTGTCTGTTATAACACACCCCGAGTGTCACGCTGTCTGTTATAACACACCCCGAGTGTCACGCTGTCTGTTACAACACACCCAGAGTGATCACACTGTCTGTTATAACACACCCCGAGTGTCACGCTGTCTGTTATAACACACCCCGTGTGTCTCGCTGTCTGTTATAACACACCCAGAGTGTCACACTGTCTGTTATAACACACCCCATGTGCTCAACTGTGTCGTACATTGCACTCCAAGCATCACATTGTTTGCTCGAGCGGACTTAGGTAGTCTGCTGTAGTCTTCCTCTCTCGATCTATTGCTGAAACTGGATCACATTTTACTCACCATGTATGAACTCAGCAACATACTGAGTGCTGACAGTTGAACACTTAGGCTTTTCTTTCGTTCATGACCATCACATCCTTCTGTGTCGACCAGAAATACTGCCATCTGTGAAACAAATGGAGACGCGGTTGTTACATGTTTTCAGTCATTCCAGGCCTGATTTCTGTTTGTAGCCTCTCTGTCTTGTTCGGGGAATTGGTCTCCATTCTTCCTCCTGTGTTACACACAGATGGGAAAGGATTTTTCAATCC
Organism: Chiloscyllium plagiosum; assembly: GCF_004010195.1. Taxonomy (NCBI): domain Eukaryota; kingdom Metazoa; phylum Chordata; class Chondrichthyes; order Orectolobiformes; family Hemiscylliidae; genus Chiloscyllium; species Chiloscyllium plagiosum. Next base: position 1,300 of record NW_025197899.1, read on the forward strand.
AGTAACCCTGCCTCTTTGCAAGGGTTTTCAATTCCTCTGAACCTGAATTTAAAGAGATTTATACTTTAAGATAGAGGACTGGCAGTGCAGAGCTCCCTCAGTGCTGACCATCCAACAGTACAGAGCTTCCTCATCGTTGACAGACCAACAGTGTGGAGCTCCCACAGCCCTGACCCTGCGACCGTGCGGAATTGTCTCAGAGCTCACCTTCCCACAGTGCAGTACTCCCTCAGCACTGATCCTCTGACAGTTGTGGGCTCCCTCGGCGCTGAACCTCCCACAGTGTGGAGTTCCCTCAGTGCTAACCCTTCCACAGTGTAGAGCGTCCTCAGCGCTGACCCACCCACAGTGCGGAGCTCCCTCAGCACTGACCTTCCCACAGTGCGGGGCTCCCTCAGCGCTGACCGTCCCACAGTGCGGGGCTCCCTCGGCGCTGACCCTCCCTCAGTGCGGGGCTCCCTCAGCGATGACCCTCCGACAGTGCGGGGCTGCCTCGGCGCTGACCCTCCCTCAGTGCGGGGCTCCCTCAGCGATGACCCTCCGACAGTGCAGCGCTCCCACAGGGCTCACCCTCCGCCAGTGCAATGTCCCCTCAATGCTGACCCTCCAATAGTGCGGAGTTCCTTCAGTATTGACCCTCTGACAGCGTGGAACCTGAGCTTAACCTGAGATACAAATCTTCTCAAAACTCAATAAGTGCAGAGCTCCCTCAGCGCTGATCCTTCAAGTATAAGGAGCTCCGTCACCACTAACCCTTCAGTAACAGTGAACATCTAAGTATACAGCGATGCCTCAGCTCCCTATCTGGTAATAGTCACCCACCTCCATCCACTTGCTGTATCATGATAAACAGTTTGAGAATATGTTTCTCATTTAGTATCGAATGTGCTCTCACCTACCTTACCATGCTCTGAGTCTATTAAGAACGGTTCACTCCAGATGAAAACACCTTTAGTCGTGCTGCGTCTTCCAGGCTTGTACTCAAATCCTTTCAGATCTTCATTCGGTCTTCCCATCCACCCCTGGTCCTTGCATTCCTGAATGAGAATTTGGTCGTGGTTTCAAAAAGGTTAATTTTCTGACCACTTTTTGCTGATGTGACAGAATTACCCAACAGACCAGAAAGCCAGAGTAAAGACAGACATCAGGAGAGAGTATACTGGTTCCAGCCACGTGACTAATTTTTGTCACTCCAAATCTCCAACACGCTGGGAGAGATATTGAGGAGGGAAACAGGCATTTTGTTCATTAGAGGCACAATGAATGGCCTGGCAAATGACACCATGACAGTGGAATCAATTGCCCATCTCCACAACGGTGGTCATGATAATATTGTCGTGAATCCGTATTTATAATGAAGATCTGTTTGGGGAAAAAAAACCCCACCAGAAGGCCATTTGGCTCATTGACTCTGCTCTTCCACTCAACAAGATCGTGGCTGATCTGACCATCCTCAATTTCACTTTCCCTGTCACCTCCAATTCCCTTCCTAACTAAACACCTCTTTCAGCCTTGAATATACAGAATTACCCAGCCCCAACAGCTGTCTGTGATGAAGAAGTCCTGGACTCTCTGACACAGGGGAAACAGCCTAAAGGTCAATTTCCCTTTGGATCTTGTCAGTTTCAATCAGGTCACCTCTCATTCATCCAAACTCCAACAAATACAGGCCCAACCTACTCAACCTCTCCTCCATAAGACAGTACCCAGGATCAGTGAGTGAACCTTCCCTGGATTGCTTCGAATGCCAGCCTACTTTTCCTGAGACACAGAGTCTTCAAAACTGTTCACAGTATTCCAACTGTCGTCTGACTACAGCCTTTAATAGTTTTAGTAAAACTTCTCATCTTTTACATTCCATTCCCTTGGAAATGAAGGCCCAAATTCCATTTGCCTTTCCTATTAACCGATGTGATTGATGGATGCTCCTCAGAAACTGTGTGATTGTAAAGCTGAGTGTTTGTCTGGAGCCTGGAAATGTTTCCTCAGCGTTTGTCAGACCCCTTCAAGTTCACCCATCCACAGCCACATGCTCCTCACCTTCTGTTAAGAAAGCCATCGGGAACTTGGAAATAAAACTGATCTGGATGGGAAGTGATCTGTCACTGAAGTTAGTGCTGGTAAAAGTGAAGTGGCTGTGGTTTTACCAGACATTAGGCTGCTCTCTCATCTGAGAGCAACAGCTGGTTGTGGTTTAAGCTGTGGGTCAGCATGCCTTAGGTGAGGGGAGAGGTTGAGAAGGAGAGTCCTTCATGGTAACCTCAGCTAGTGTGGGACGTGAACCCACACTGTTGACACTGTAGTGATTGGAACAAGGTCAGCCATAGTATATGGGATCCCTGATTGGGGCTGTCAACCTGGTCCAGTCAGGGAGGAGAAAGTGAAGACTGCAGATACTGGAGAGTCAGAGTTTTGAAAAGTGTGGTGCTGGAAAAGCACTTCAGGTCAGGCAGCATCAGAAGAGCAGGCGAGTCGACCGATGTCATTCCTGATAAAGGGCTAATGTCTGAATCATCGACTCTCCTGCTCTTTAAATGCTGCCTGACCTGCTGTGCTTTTCCAGCACCACACTTTTCGACTCCAATCAGGGAGACCTGGCTGACAGATTGAAACAGGAATGTCAAGGGTTTTGCTCACTCTAGGAGTGTTAGCTAGGTCAGTGTCACGTACTATGCATGTGTAAATAAAGGGTGTCTTGGTAATGGGATACTGGTCTTGGTGGAATTATTTCAGTGGTGACGAGAGAAAAACATGTTCCTCAAGAGACTCACTTGGAACAATTGTCTTTGAGGTTGTGGTCAGCATTTCTGGTAACATACAGTATTTTGGAAACTTGACTTATTCACTTCGGATGTCGAAGACTGGGCCCTGAATGGGGAACGAATGTGGTATCTTTTCCTGGCAAGTGACATTGGGGCAGACGAAAAGCGACAGGTAATACTGACAGCCTGCGGACTCGCTGGTTTTCTGATTACGAGGAGCTTAACTTTCCCTGAGGCACCAGCTACTAAAATCTTTCAAGCATTCACGGATTTAGCGAAGGAAAATTATGACTCCGCGCCTCCTCTAATTCTGAGATGCTTTTAGTAGTTCGAAAACCAGAGGAACCTGTTTCAGGATTTTTTGTGAGGTTAAGACAACTGACAGGCATGTGATTTTGGTTTAGATGCTGAGACACCATTTGGTATTTGGGATTCATGATGTGACCAGGCAAAAGCAACAACTAGCTGATGCTCAACTGGATTTCAAACAGGGACTACACTGTGTCATTAGAAAGATGCAGCAAGTGGGACATTTGGGTTACAGAGTAATCTGTTGGAAGTGGACGCCTTTGTTAGAGAACTGACTGAGCTCAGGGAACACCACTTGAGGGATGGCAATTGCATAGCCTCACTCAGGACATGTCCTGAGGTCAGCTCATGGGCAAACCCCAAAACAAAGCCAAACCTCAGCCAAATGGCTAACATTTTTGAGGCTGAATTGAGTGCACACCCTAGAAAGTCCACAGACAGCTGGTTTGGAACAGTCACATTGCTTAGCAACATCCAAATCAAAACCAATCAAACTAAACATTTGGTTAAAGGCTCACCCAGCTTTAATGGAGGTTGCTTCAGTTCCCATTGGTTGTAGTAAAAGACTCGGGTCCGAGTCTGATCAGGCGAAATGAGTTGAGAAAGATTCAACTGGATTGGCTCAACATTTTTTGATCAGAAATAGCTGCCTGAGTGAGATCTAAATTAAATACCGGGACATTTTTCTGGAAAGTGTAGGGACTATCAAAGGAGCAAAGACCACCTTGCCTGTTGACCAGGAAGCAATTTCACGATTCTGCAAGGGCCGTTTTCATTCTGGGCAAAAGTGGAGGCAGAAACCAGGAGGCTGGAAAGTGAAGGAATCATCAAAGCGGTATAGGTAGCCGAATGGGCAGCACCGGTCATACCGACTGTGAAGCCTGATGGATCGGTTTGCCTTTGTGGAGACTTCAAACAAATGCTTTTTGCAGATGGATATATACCCAATCCCTCGCACTGAGAACTTA
>NW_025197900.1:0-3515 GCF_004010195.1 Chiloscyllium plagiosum
CATGGACAAAGGCACTTCCAATTGTGCTAAACTGTGAGATCTAGATGGCGAAGAAGAGCTAATCTTAGCACGTTTGAGATTTTGTTTGGTAGGCTGTCCAATACAGGAATTGGCCCAAGACCTATGATAAGACAGATAACATACCACTGTGAGGATGAGATGTTATGTTACTGTATAAAATTCTCTACGCTTTTGTCTCAAATACAGAATCACTTGAAGTCAGCACTACCCCAATAGGCAGAAGGGAAGATGCACGACCTAGAACCTGGAGACTGGATAGTGGTAAAAGACGTCAGGAGGAAAAGCTTGAAGGTGAAGAGGTGGCTTGGAACGTTTCAGGTGCTCCTTACAACACAGACAACTGTAAAGATCGCCGCAAGAGCCACGTGGATACACATCAGTCATTGCAAACGTGTAGCTGGACTTGAGGAGACATCTGACAACACTGGAACCAAAAAAGTGCAAGTAGTGATTTGAAGCCTCATACCGGACGATCCATGAAGGCAGGGGTGTCTGGGACACAGTCACAGGCGGTAATCGTAACCGAGGATGTTAACGTGAGGTTTACAGGCGCCCATGGACGTTTAGTAACCATCGCGACTATAAATGGGACGACAAATTTTATGCAATGATCCTTGTGGTCCCAGTAACTAGCACTTAGTAGTAGCCACCACGGCTACAGGGACATCTGACATGGGAAATAGGTATTCTATTATCAATGAATCAATGAAGGAGATGCCATGGCACGGGTAATAATAAGAAAGTCTCAGAAGAGCCACGAGGGAGCCAGGTGGTGTGGAAGAGATAGTCCCTTCTCCGACATCTATAGACAGGTGAATATAGTGGAACAGCCCCCCCACCCCCACCCCCCACCACCGAGTTGCATTGCAGAAGATCCTACACGAAATAGTAGAATCAGGGCAAGGCAACCATCCAAACCAAATCATGGACCTAACCCCAAGCAGGGTAGAGACCATTAATGTAACGCCAGAACCTGTAGGGAGTTGGTTGGATCTCAGAAGCAAGTCTAACTCGATAATGGAATTGACCCTTCATGCAATAAATGGCTTAAATGCGATGCCACTAAGTTGGGTGGTGCGAAGGGCCATCGCAAGATGTGAAGGGAAAAGAACGTATGCCTTGGGCCTAATGCCACATCGGAAATTAGAGGTTGGCTACCCTTGTTGGATATGTTTGCAAACAGCCCAACGATGGTCTGTCAAACAAATTACAGAGGGCCTAGCACGAAATGTTAGCTGCCTGATTCCGTTGGCGGGGACTACACTGGACACCCCACGACATTGAAATGGGTACACACTCGCAGAACCCTGGACTACGCTAGGAGTGAACATTGGGTGGTACATTCTCTTGGGAGCAGGGACAATGGTGGCATTCAACAAGATGAATGGTCTCGCATATAATATATTACTGTTAGCAGATGAGACGGACGAAGGCCTAACCCTTGTCAATACTGAGTTAACGACATTAAGTGAAGCAGTGACACAAAATCGAATAGTACTAGACATACTGACGGCCGAGAGAGGGGGCGATTGTTAAACGTTAGGTACTTCATGCTGTTTTAATATTACTGATGAGTTCCAGAATATCACTAGTGTAATAAATCATATGAAGGCGGCAATAAGACCGCCTCCCCAGCAGATGACACCTGGTTCCAATGGCTTACCACACTTTGGGGAAGATGGGATTATTGGATTCTACATGCTCTACTAGTTGTAGGCCTGGTCTTACACACGGTGCTTTGTATATGACGCTGCTTGTGTACCTGCCTACGGCATTGGCTTATGAGTGCAGCGGAATACCAAATGGTAAAACGATCAAAGGCCCCACAGCAGGAAGTTCCGATTGCATTGATCCCACCATGCTGTAACGTTGAAGAGTATTACGTATGAAAAATGGGCTATATACAGGGCACACCAGAGCAAGGGACGTTACCATATGAAAGCTGTTTAGACAGGTAGCTGGTGTCTGAGGAAAGACTGGGACGCTGAGAATTTTGATGCATAGCTGTCTGGCTCGGTACACTTTTTTCATTGTCGTCATAAAATGACAAAAACGGAGGAAATGTAATGGAAAATTAACATTTATTGTGAAATCTATAAAAGCATAGAGAAAAGAAAGAACTGGGGCAAGTATTGCAGACAGACAGAAAAAAATGTAAAGGCAAACCTACCTAACAGAAGACTTACAAGGCCAGTTAAATCAACAACAACAGTCAAGGAATGAGAGAAACAACTCCACATCTGGAAAGGAAATCGAATTTTCCAAGCTTCTGGCCTTGAGGTGTTGACAAGGAGAAGCAAAGTGAATCTAATCAAATCCAGATTGCAATTGGTAACCTTCACGTTACAGTATTATTGCATAAAAGGAATATGTGAATGATATCAGGCGCCCCTTACATGAGGCGTCTTCCCAATGTATCAGGTCCCTTTGCGAAGGTCTAATGATCTAAAATAAACTTTTTTCTTTGGTCTTGCTACCATTTGAGTCGGATCAATTTAATTTCCACGACAGTACGAATGAGTGCTTCAGTGGCGAGCCGAAGTTGCAGTAGCTTGTTGGCAGGTGCAGAAGGTGCTCGCCTCTCAACCCGCGCATTTTGTTAGTTTTTTTTTAAGGTGATTGGTTCGAAACCAACCAGAGATTAAGGTTTTCCGAACGTTTGCGGCCAATGACCATTCTTCTTGACACATTCTCAAGTTCTCCGTGAAAGATTTTAGGCTGTAGAAAATCGTTTAACACCCTCAGCTCTCCATTGAATCCAAAAACTGACAGCTACTAACATGGAACAGAAACAGAACTGACAAAGATAACTTATTTCCTGGCGCACCGAAGCATGAATGCTCTCTGTGAGGCAGTGTGAGTCATCCGGGTCAAGGACTACTCGCACAAATGGCAGCGAGGCAATTCCAAACGGTGCTCACAAACTCACTGGAGCCTTAGTGCACCACTGTTACCCGGAAAGTGCTCAAGTAATATAGAACAGAACAGACTAACAGTGAACCTCGAAAAGTGAAGATTACCAATTGCAATCTGGATTAGATGACGTTCACAATGCGCTGTTGCCTCCACCGGATCAAGAGGGCCGATCACCAGCCTCCGTCATGTGGACAGAAATGCAGGAAATGAGAGAAAAGTAATTCAGTGTCATGTTGCGATTGCCCTCTTTTTCGCCACAACAACAAAAAACGGCGAGCGGATTCAGTACACAATCTGGTTTCACAACAGCGGTGAAATAACGATCTCTATTTACTTTCGGACAAAACAGTGAACAACGCAAATGACCTGAAATATGCCAGTCCCCTATTATGCGGAGGGCCTTTCCAGCTGGAGCTCACGTGATAACCAGAACGGGTGGGGAACAAAGCGTGGACACTAACACGTTGGAGGCTCTGTGCTATGCCACATCGCAGCGTGGTTTAGAAATGATTAGCTTTTATTCTGTACAAGTTCAAGATAGCCCACCCCGCCAAACGTTCCCAGTCTACTCCATTAAC
>NW_025197900.1:4231-5338 GCF_004010195.1 Chiloscyllium plagiosum
AACCAGGGCGGAGAGAAATTTAGTTGAGAGTGTGCTGCTGGAAAAGCACAGCAGGACAGGCAGCATCCGAGCATCAGGAGAAACGGCGTTTCTGGCAGTAGCGCTTCATCATCTCCAGTCCTCACTTTATCCGGGGAGAGAAGGTCAGCAAAGTTTCACACCGTGATAACTTGGAATTGTAATTCTTTTCAGCACAGCAGCAGATATGGGCGAGCAAATTCAAAGCAGGTTTGTTCATGAGAACAACAAGCACGAATGCTCTGTTCCCAACAATTCAAAAATCTACAGCATGTACCAAGGAGATAAACCAAACTCCGGCTTGATTTTGAACTGGGGTCGTTGAGGGTGTGACGTGAACGGGGAAACGACGTCACAATCGTGCAACCGTGCCTGCTGACATTCGTAGAGTACTGAAATTGGCAGCCGCTCAATGCACTGCCTTGCTGTTTCGAGTAGATTAATGTTGTCCGGGGTTGTGAGCATGATTGAAAATGTTAGGAGAGGTAATAATAAAAGAGAAGCTGAGTATAAAAGTGGAAATCAGGAGATATCCAATAAAACTAAGTGTGCAGAACGGCACAGGGAGATAGACATGGAACAAGAAGTGTCACTGATACCGAAATCTTAAATCTGTTTAACTTTCCAGTTTACTTCCAGACCTGCTAAGATTTTCCAGCAATTTCCTTTGTTGGTACAGAAATAGAAGATGGGAGAGTGATCCTGGACCAATCCGCTCTTTCTGCTCTGTGGATATATGACTTCCCTGTTCAACCGGATCACTTCTGTCCCACAGTGAATCCTCACAACCCTGCCCCACCCCCACTCCTGTTACTGACAATAAACTGTTCATTACATAAACCCACATGAGCACACAACAAAATAATTTTCCTTGTGAATTGGGAAACAAGTGGCCATTCCCATTCAATGTCTCGGAGCACTTTGGTTGGTGCACGGCTGGAGCGGAACATCACATTTTGAAAGGGTCATTGATAGACTTGTCTCTGGTACTTCCAGTGAAGTGGAGACTGTTTTCACTCAGAAATCGACCTGTGATCAAAAACAGGGGGACCAACGTGTCAACAAAAGCAGCGCTGTGTTGTCATACTG
>NW_025197901.1:0-5339 GCF_004010195.1 Chiloscyllium plagiosum
CCCCTACCCCCCACAACCTTCTTCTCTGGTTTTCCACTGCTCTCTCCTCGGATGAAGCAGCTGATTGAAATCAGACATTGTATTAATGGCAAGCTGTGGTCTGGAAGCTCATATAGTCCACACAGTGATGGCAAATGGAGTGAAATCAAGTTGTGGGTAAATGACTTTGGGAAGCCAACAGAGCCTGAGGGTGGAAAGATGGGAGATTGTGAAACATGGGAAAGGATGAGGAATTAGGGGGATGTGGAGGGTGGAACGTGTGTTTTCTGAGCATTGAGAAGGTGAGAGGAGGGAAGTGAGTCCCAAACATTTGGAGAGAAGGAAAAAGTAGAAGGGTATGAACTCCAAGCCTGGGACAGGTTAGGATATTGTGAGGAGGAGTTTATGATTTTGGTGGACTAGTACTGATTCCAGGAGCTGGAGTAAGTGGACATGGGGCATAATGGCTGCAAGGAGCCAGGAGTTGCGATGGTGGGATCTGATGGTGGTCTAACAGTTGTAATATTGTGGTGGCACAGTCCTTGTCTAGATAGGTTTAATGGTGCTCTATGAGTTACATGATAGTCAGGTTGAAAGGTAGTGAGAAGGATTGAGAGAAGATAGATGTGGGATATGGCAGGTAAGATATCTTGTTTAATCTGTAGGATTGGAAGAAACATTCTGTTCCAGAAGCTATTTTGAAAAGTCATTTATCTTGTACATTCAAATCTTTTGTGCTTGCTTTCAGCTGCCAAGTTTATGAATAAATGGAATAAGAACAGAAGCAAAGAATATGGTCCCCTGAATCTGCTCCGTTATTCACTATGATCCTGGCTGATTTTCTGGCACAATGCATATTGTGGCACATCTGGCACATCTTGCCATCTTCCCATATCATTTTCCTGAAATAACAAAAGACAATCTATCCAGCATTGAAAATGATTTATATTGAGATGAAGTTATTGCAATCAAAGCTCGGATATATTTTTCATTCTTAGTTGCTCTTGAGAAGGTGGCAGTGAGCAATCTTTCGAATTACTGCAGCCAGGTGGTTTAAGTAACTGCCTGCCCCCTCCATGGATGGTGAAGAAGAGAATCCTGGGATTTTGCCCCAGCAATTGTGAAACAATGGCAATATTGTTCCAAGCCAGGATGAAATGTGAACTGGAGAGTACCTTAAAGGTCTCAACTTTTGTATTTCTAGGCGGTAGAGGTATTGTGAAATATATATATATGCTGGAGCTTTCACAACTCTCCCGGGTAAAGAATTCCAAAAAACTTCATAACATATGAATGTATGTCTTCAGCTTTATCCTAAATGATTGACTCTTTAACCTGAGATTGTGCCTCTGTGTTTAAATTCCCCATCCAGGGATAAAACCTCTCAGTGTCAACACTGCCAAACTCCCTTCAGAATCTTGTCCTTCAATGAGATCACCTCTCTGAAGGATTAATAGGCAAATTAACATTTCAGGATTAATTTAGTTTATTCATAATCATACAACGAATATTAATTGATTCATCTAATATGCTTAATGGTAATCAATATAAATCATAGCACTTTACTATCATGTGACTCTGTTTTGCCTCACTTGTCAAACGAGTGCATCATGGAATGCTTAACCTGCCAGAATCCTCTGTTCAGTACATTTCTATTTCATGGTGTGGGGAATGCAAAATTCAAGGTCAAACTTAGTGAGTTAATATCATCCCAGCTCATTAATTCCTTATCAACCAACCAAGGTGGTACGTAGGGAGTTACTGAAATACAAAAAAGGTCACAGTTGTGCTCTGCACTTGTTATAATTTATTTTTTGAAGTCAAGCAATTATATGTAACTCAATTTAACCTCCGTATGAGTCAGCTTTTTAATAATGTAATATTTGAGAAGCATTTAGATGATCACTCAAAGTGCTGTAGCATGCAAACCTGGAGTCAATTTTGCCAAGTGCAGGAAAATGGGACTAAAGTAGGTAGGTTCCAGATGACTGGCATAAAGATCATGATAGTTAATTGAACCTCTACCCTTTTTATTATGTAACTCCTCACTCTATAAGGCCTGAACTTGTGTATTAACATTTTGTGGGATTCCTTAATAAATACGTTTTGTAAACCCAAGTAAACTATCTTTTGACTCCCATACATTTAGCCATATTTTCTTCTTAAAAAGACCCCTCCATAAATTTGTTAAACACAAGTTCCCTTTTGTAAAGCCATGTTGACTCTGTCTGACCACACTATGATTTTCTAAGTTTGGTTTCGAGACAACAGGATAATGCGACCTTAAGAAATAGAAACAGTAATAGTTAGTTTTACCACTTAAGCTTGTTCTGCCATTTGACAAGATTATTCTTGATCTGACTCCACTAATCTAACTGCACTATCCTACCTGCCCACCATAACCCATAACTTACAGCTGTGTTGAGGGACGACACCCTGGGGGGATTTTGCAGTAAAGCATTATGGGTAGAGCTCAGGAATCAACTGAGATTGTACTACAGACCTCCCAGCTACCAGCAAGAAATAGAGGAAGAGATGTGAGGTCAGGTTCTGGAAAGATGTGACAATAACAAGATTGTTGTGTTGGGTGGTTTTCACTTCCCCATATTGACTGGGACACCCTTAGTGCTGGGGTTTGGATGGGGAGCAATTTGTTAGGTGTGTCCAGGTGGGTGTTTTTGAGATAGTATATGGATATTTCTGTATAATTCCGTAAGCTTTCAGATACTTATGGATAAGGACAAGAGTGGATCTTGGATGCAGGTGTTAAGTTGGGGGAAAGCCAAAAAAATCAAATTAAGTACGAATTGGAGAATGTGGATTGGTTTGTTTGAGGGCAAGTCTACACCTGACACATAGGTCTTTTAAAGACCAGTCGATTAGAGTGCAGGACAGGCACATTCCTGTGAAAATGAAGGACAGGAATGGTATGAATCGGGAACCTCAGATACCAAGGGAAATTATCAGGTTAGTCAAAAAAAAGAAGCATACCTAAGATCTAGGCAGCTAAAAACAAATTAAGCCCTTGAAGAATATAGAAAAAAAGTAGAAAGGAGGTCAAAAGGGGTGTTAGGAGGGTTTAAAAGAGCTATGCAATGTTCGTGGCCAGCAGGGTTAAGAACAGTCCCAAGACATTTGAAACATATATTAGGAACGAAAGCTAGGGGAAAAAGTAAACCAACTCAAGAATAAAGGACAGGAGTTATGAGTGGGGCCAGAAGAAATGTGTGAGATCTTTAATACAGTTCTTTTTAATTATTTATTCACTAATGGGACGTGGGCATCTCGGGTTAGGCCCAGCATTTATTGTGCATCCCTAATTGCCCAGAGGGCAGTTACGAGTCAGCCACATTGGTGTATGTCTGGAATCACATGTAGGCCAGACTAGTAAGGAGGGAAGATTTGCTTCTCTAAAGGGCAATAGTGAACCAGATGGATTGTTCAAATAATTGACAATGGTTTCATGGTCATCATTAGACTCCTAAGTCCAGATTCTTTATTGAATTCAAAATCAACTATCTTCTAAGGCAGGATTTGAAGCTGGGACTCCAGAAAATTAGCTGAGCTTCTGGATTAATAGTCTCGTAATAATACCATAGGCCATTGCCTCCCTGACTTTAATCACCATATTCACCAAGGAGAGGGATGCTGAGGGTAGGGAAAGGTGCTTGAATACTCTTGGGCAGATCAACATAATGAAGGAGGACGTGCTAGGTGTCTTGAAAAGCATTAAGGCAGCAAGTCCCCAGGTCTATGTGAGGCTTATCTCAGGATAAGAAGGAAGAAAACAGCTGGGGTCTTAACATATACTTTTGTATCCTCTTTGGCCTTAGGTAAGGTTCCAGAGGACTGAACAATAGCCAATGTTGTTCCTTTGTTTAAGTAGGGTCACACAGATAATCCTGACATCAATGGTGGAAAAACTGTTAGAGACGATACTGAGAGACAGGATTGATTCACATTTGGAAGCAAATGGACTTGTTAGTAAAAGGCAGCATGGGTTTGTGCAAGGAGGATCATGTGTCACCAACTTGATTGAGTTTTTTGAGGAGGTGGAGAAAGTGAGGACTGCAGATGCTGAAGATCAGAGTCGAAAAGTGTGGCACTGGAAAAGCACAGCAGGTCAAGCAGCATCCAAGGAGCAGGAGAATTGACGTTTTGAACATAAACACTTCATCAGAAAGGTGACAAGAATTTTTAATGAGGGAAGGGCAGTAAACGATGTCTACATGGACTTCAGTAAGATATTTGATAAAGTACGTCACAGCAGGCTGATATGAAAGGTAGAGTCTCTTGGGTTCCAGGGTGGGCTGGCCAGATACATACAGATCTGTCTTGGAAATAGAAATCAGACAGTAGCAATGGAAGGGTACATCTTTTTGGAATAGAGATTAGTAATTTGTGGTGTTCCACAGGGCTCAGTGCTGGGATCATTCTTGTGGAGGAAAATGTAGATGATCTGATTAGTAAGTTTGTGAATGACACCAAAATTGAGGGAGTTGGACACTGCGAGGAGGATTGAGTGAGATATTGATAGATTGAAAACTTGGGAAAAGAAATGACAAATGGAGTTTAATCTAGAAAAATGTGAGGTGATGCATTTTGGAAGATCAAATTCAGGTACTAATTATACAATAAATGACAGAACCCAAAGGACATTAATATACAAAGGGATCTGGGCTTACAGGTCCACAGATCACTGAAAATGGCAACAAAGGTGGAGAAGATGGTCAAGAAGGCATGCAGCATCTTACCTTCATTGTCTGGACTATCAAAATTAGAAGTTGGCGAGTTATGTTACAGCTGTGTAAAACTTTATTTAGGCCACATTTGGAATATTGTGTGCAGTGCTATTTGACACAACACCAGGAGGTCATAGATGCTTTGGAGAGGGTGCAGAGAAGGTTTACCAGGATATTGCCTGGTCTAGGGAGTTTTAGGTATGAGGATAGGTTGGATAAACTTTGAAAGATGGAGGCTGAGTGGTAACCTGATAGGTGTCTACAAAATTATGAGAGGCATAGATAGGATGGGTAGTCAGAGGCTTTTTCCCAGGGTGGAAAGGTCAACTACAAGAAGGCACAGGTTCAAGGTAAGAGGGGGAATGTTTAGGGAGAAAGGGCAGGGAACATTTTTCACACAAAGATTGGTGGATACCTGGAATGCCCTGCCAGTGAGGGTGATGGGAGCAGGCACATTGGCAATGTTAAAGACAGATTTTCTTGGATACACGAAAGAGAGGAACAGAGGAATAGAAGCTGCTAATGGACAATAAGTAGTGGATCTAATTAAGGACTAGGAATTGGTGCAGGCTTGATGGGCCAAAGGGCCTCTTCCTATGCTTTGTTCTTTTGATGATC
>NW_025197902.1:0-1265 GCF_004010195.1 Chiloscyllium plagiosum
CATTACCCATCTCTTAAATAAGGAATCAAGCGGACTAAAAGTTGTCATGACATAGCTTTAACGAGCAGAATTAAGGAGAATCCCAAAGCATCGTATTCTTATATACGAAGCAAGTGGGTACCTAGTGAAAGGATTGGTCCACTAAAAGATAATGAAGGAAGGCTGTGTGTCGAACCTGAAAGAATTGGTGAGATTCTGAATGATTACTTTGCATCAGTGCTCACTGAGGAGAGGAACATGACGAATGTTGAGATTAGAGATAGAAATTTGATTAGTCTGCATCATGTTGATATAAGTAAGGAGGATGTGTTGGGTAGAGGTTATTAAGGTGGACAAATCCCCAGGACCGGATGGGATCTATCCCAGGTTGCTGAGGGAGGTGAGAGAGGAAATAGCTGAGGCCCTGACAGATATCTTTGTGGCATCCTTAAATACATGTGAGGTGCCGGAGGACTGGAGGTTTACTCATGTTGTCCCCCTGTACAAGAAGGGTACAAGGGATATTCGGAGTAACGACAGATCATTGAACTTGATATCAGTGGTGGGAAAGTTGCTGGAGAAGGTACTGAGGATTAGGATCCATTCATATTTAGAAAAGAATGGGCTTATCAGTGATAGGCAACATGATTTTGTGCAGGAGAGATCGTGCATTACCAACTTAATAAAGTTCTTTGAGGAAGTGACCAAGTTGATAGAGAAAGGAAGGGTTGTTGATGTCATACACATGGACTTTAGTAAGGCGTTTTATAAAGTTCCCCGTGGTAGACTAATGGAGAAATTGTAGTCACACAGTGTGCAGGATGTTCTAGCCAGGTGGATAAAGAACTGGTTGAGAAACAGGAGACAGAGTAGTAGTTGAAGTGAGTTTCTCGAAATGGAGAAAGGTGACCAGTGGTGTACCACAGGTGTCAGTATTGGGGCCACTGTTGTTTGTAATATATATAAATGATCTGGAAGAGGGCACTGTTGGTATGATCAGCAAGTTTGCAGATGATACGAAGATTGGTGGAGCAGCAGAAAGCATAAGGGACTGTCAGAGAATATAGGAGGATATACATAGACTGGAGAGTTGGGCGGAAAATTGGCAGATGGCGTTCAATCCAGACAAATGTGAGGTGATGCATGTAGGCAAGACTAATTCGAGAGCGAATTATACAATGAACAGAAGATCTTTGAGAAAGGTTGATGGGCAGAGAGATCTGAGAGTGCAGGTCATTGTACCCTGAAGGTTGCTGCACTGGTGGATAGAGTGGTCAAGAAGGCAT
>NW_025197902.1:3981-5340 GCF_004010195.1 Chiloscyllium plagiosum
GTCCGGAGGGAGTCAGTCCACAGTGTTGTATCCATGCAGGGTTATTAGTGTTGGGAGTATAGTGAAGGGAGAGAGAGGGCTCAGGGTGGGGTGGGGGGGGGGGGGGGGTGTGCGGAAGGTGCTGAATTCAATAGTGAGAATGGTAGTGTGTGAGCCTTACTTGGAGATAGAGTGTGAGCCTTGTTAGGGGGTAGGTGCTATAACAGGTAGCGAGTGTGAGGGCGCAGAGAGAGTACGGTGACAGTTAACCTGACAGAGTGGGGAGGATATCGATGCTTGTCCTGTGATGCTGGTCATTTCTTCAGATCATGTCAGAGTCGAGGTGACCCTCCCCGAATGTCTTTTCCAAGTTATCACTAATAACGCCACAGCCTCTATCCCTCAGATTCACAGAATCTGTTTGGGTCGATCTTACAAATAGGAAGGAGAAGCAAGCATTGGGGTATAATGTATCTCAACCAATGGTCTCGTGCAAATTCTGTGCATTTTATTCTCTGGAAATTAGAGATGCAAATATTGTGGGTGCTGCATGATCTCAAATTGCATCTAAATTGCGTTAACTAAGTGACTGCTAATGTTGTGAAAAATAAATTCCATAAGCGTATAACAGGTTGGTTGAAGAGTATGTTGTGACTCAAACAAGAGAGCAGGTTATTTTGGATTTGGTATTGTGTGGTCAAAAGGACTCATTATTAACCTTGCTCTGAGAACTAGAGACGTTAATATGTTGTATTTTACACGGCACCAGCATACAATATAGAATGTTTGAATATGAAGTGGTAGACACGCAATGGCTGTTAGAGTCATAGAATCATGGAAGCCTCCAGCATGAATACAGGCCCTTTGGACCAAAGTGGTCCTTGCCGATCAAAATGTCCATCCTGCTAATTCCATTTCCCTGCCCTTGCCCCTTATTCTTCTAAATCTTTCCTATCCGCGTATTTGTCTAAAAGCCTTTTGAATGTTATTAATGTACGTGCCTCAATCAAACTGCAGTCTGCTCATTCCATATGTCTACCAACCTCTGCGTAAAAAAGTTGCCGTTCGGGATCCTTTTTATTCTTTCACCTCTAACCTGATGTCCTCTAGTCATTGATTCCCAAAACTGGGAAAAAGAATGAGTGCATTCACTTATCCACGCATTTCATGATCTTATACAATTCTCTACGATTTCCCCTCAGTTTCTTTAAGTCAAAGGAAAATGTTCTGGTTGTCCAACCTCTCCCTACAACTCAGCCCATTGAGTACTGGCAACATCCGTGTACATTTCTTCTGTCCTCTTTCCAGTTTAATCACATCCTTCCTATGGCAAATTAAACTCAACTGAACACAATACTCCAAGTGCATGCCTCACCAGCG
>NW_025197903.1:0-1102 GCF_004010195.1 Chiloscyllium plagiosum
ACTCAGGATTCTCTCCAACAACTTACCCACCACTGATGTCAGGCTCATCAGTCTATAGTACCCTGGCTTTTCTTTACCACCTTTCTTAAACATTTGCCAAACCCCAGTCTTTCAGCACCTCACCTGTGACTGTCGATGATACAAAATATCTCAGCAAGGGCCCCAGCAATCACTTCCGAAGCTTCCCACAGAGTTCTCGGGGACACCTGATCAGCTCCAATGCATGTTTCTACCTTGATGTTGAATCATAGAATCCCTGCAGTGTGGAAACTAGCCATTTGGCACCAAAAACTGACCCTCTGAATAGTAACCTACCCAGACCCATTCCCCTACCCTATTATTCTACATTCCCTTGAATGATGAACATAACCTACATATCCTAGAACACTGTGGGTGAATTCCAATTGCCAGCCCACTGAACCTGCACATCTTTGAACAGTGGGAGGAGACCAGAAAACCCAGAGTAATCCCATACAGACACGGGGAGAATGTGCAAAGTCCACACAAAGAGTCACCTGAGAATGGAATCAAACCCACGTCCCTGGCGCTGTGAGGCAGCAGTGCTAACCACTGTGCCAACATGCCAGCCCATCTTCCCTTTCAAACTGAAATTTCAGTTCGCTTAAAACCCCACACCTGCATCTACCTATCGCCATCCCAGCTAACTTGCCCCCACCCCTAACCTCCTGTTTATCTCTCAGCCCCCTTTCCCAATCCACAATCCTGAGGAACAGCTCCTACTGGGAAAGTGGCCTCTCATGCTCCTCGGATGCTGCATGACCTGTTGTGCTTTTCCAGTGCCACACATTTCGACTCTGGTCTCCAGCATCTGCACTCCTCACTTTCTTCCACAACACCATCCTCATGAAACTCCGCCAGAGAAAGGTCAGCGTGGGACTCAATACATGAGCTTCCTCTGCTCATTTTCACTGAACAGAAAGCTGTCTCTACACTTTTAAACTAAATGTACAGCTACACTGTCTACATCAAACACTTTCAATACAGGGGCATCACTGAGTTAGAAACAGAGTAAAAGATTCTACTCTCTGTAACTGAAACTAAAGCTTCCCATATTCTTGAAAACTGGAAGGAAAGCTGTCCC
>NW_025197903.1:4203-5340 GCF_004010195.1 Chiloscyllium plagiosum
TTCTCCACCCTGGGGAGGGAGTCACTAAACACTGACTTGTTCTGTGTCCCTCAGATGTTCATCACCTGTCACCTGAGAGTTGCTGCAGTGGATCAGGGAGATTCCAGGAATAAAGCTTGTACTTTCCAGAAGCTGCAGAATATGTAAGTTCCCTCTCCCTGTCCCTCAGGGATGTTGGAGAGGTGATGCACCATGTGGTTGATGGGCTGTTTCTCTTATGTAGTTGGACCCCATTGGAGGAGTCCGACAGTGACATTTGTGCCTGCTGCCATGTGGGGAATTGTGGGAGCACAAGAGAGATCCTGATCCCTTTCAGAGGAAGGAGAGACCTTGGTGCTGAACCTGGTAGGACATTGACCCTCTAGATGTTGGGGATCTCCCCTCACCCCCCCCTCCCTTCCTTGACTGTGATGTTTGATGTTGCAGAGAGTGAAGCTGGATTGGAGGGGGAGGCCTCACTTGGCCCCCTGATCATCCTGGATACTGAGCTGACCAACCTGCCAACTCAGCCCCTGACTGAGGGTGACGGAAAGTTGCAGGAGAGGTCTCCGAGCGGTGAGTTGGCTGCCTGCTAGTTTCCCTTTCTGTCCCTGTTTTCCCTCTGTAACCATTGGTTTCTCCTTGTTTTGTAGGTGTGGAGTCAGTGCTGGTTGTGATGGTGGTCCTGACTGTGACAGCTGTCTGTCTGATCTCTGCTTCATTGCTGGCCTTGTTCCTGTACAGGAGACACAAGCAAACACCCATCAACTGGTGATTGGAATAGTCAATAAAGCAGTGATTCATGGTGTCTTCTCTCTGGACCTGGTTTGTTTCATTTAGTTTAAACCATCCCTGGGTACAATCCCTGAGTTGAGCCTCTCCAATCCCTGAACTGAGCTTTCTGATTGATTGATTGGGTTATGGAAGATATGTTTGCTGCTTTCAGGGAGTACAGGGGATTGATGACCACCTTGGAAAGGGGCTTTCCATTCTGATTAAATCACTGTTTGCAGAATGTGCTGGAAGAACTGCTCAGATGTGGCAGTGTCTGAGGGAGGAACAGCTGGTGTTTCTAGTCTGTTTAGATTCTCTTCAGCAGTGTCCAGGTGCGTTCCCAATGTTACCATCTCCCAGTGTGTGGCCAGTCCTATTGTCAGT
>NW_025197904.1:0-5341 GCF_004010195.1 Chiloscyllium plagiosum
CTGCAGATTTGGAATCTCTCTGCACCATCTTGGCAGACCAGATTTCTAGGATTTATCGATGATGATTCTTCAACTGTAGTTCATTATCTGGGCAGACCTTTGGAATGTCAAGTGGTTTTGAAAGACTCGAGACAAAATGTGTCCCGTTTTCTTTATCTTTCTTCTTATCCCTCTTTCTCTGTCACTGGAAATTTCAATCGGTATCTAACTCTTTTAGTTGAAATCTATGTTGCATCATCATACTGAGATTACTACTGCCGTGAATATTTCTCACTTTCCTTTTCTTTCTTCCCATCTCTTATATTCTCTTTGTATCCTTACTTTAATTTTGTATCCGGATTGCTAGGTTTTTTTCCCCAAGTCTGACTGATGTAATGATAGTCGTCACATGGAACTTTGCATATCACGTTGGTTCTGCATATTATGGATATGGGGTCTTTCGTTCTCAATATGTTTGGTCAGCTGTAACATGGAACAATATGGGAAATTTTTGTTTTCCATATATCTTACATAGTTCATCTGAGAGCACAATGCCCTGCCCTATTTCGGTAAACATTATGATGACCATATTTGAAAAAACAAAAAAAAAATCACATATGACTCCATGTAACAGCTAACCAATCAGATTGAGAACAGAACTGTGCACTGTGCACACTGCGATCAGTCCACATTACAAAAAAAGGGGCAGACATGTTTGTTATGCTTAGACAGAGGTGATTGACAGGGCGAGTGATTGTTCTGCATCAAATTAAGTGGGGGATAGATGGCTTGGGTAGGAAGAAACGATTCGGTTTGTTGGGAGGATGAAAAACCGTGGGAAATGATTCAGAGTAAGGGGTGGAATGTTCAGCGGATTTCAAAGGAAAAATATTTTTCGTACAGATATTGGTGGCAGTCTCAACCTCACTGCGTATAAGTGCCAAAATCCTTAAACATTTAAGAAATATACAGATCTCAGCTTGAAATTCGAGGCTATGGCGCAAGGGTTCGACAACACAATTAGAAATGTTACGCAGTTGTTTTTGTTTGGTATGCAGATAATTTGCTCAAAAGTATTTTTTGTTGTGTATTTTCTGTTCTGAAGTTCTATATGACTCTATAGGCAATGTCTCATAAGGTTCCAAGTCTGGCCTGCACGGTGGCTCAGTGGCTTGTACTGTTGCCTCACAGTATGAGGGATCCAGGTGCGATTCCAGCCTTGGGCGTCTGTTTGTGTAGAGTTTTTCAAATTTTCCACTTGTCTGCGTGGGTTTCCGCCAGGTGCTCCGGTTTGCTCCTCCAATCCAAAGATGCGCAGGTCAGGTGAATTGGCCACGCTAAATTGCCCATAGTGTAAGGTGAATTAGTCAGAGGGAAATGGGTCTGGGTGGGTTACTCTTCGGAAGGTCGGTGTGGACTTGTTGGGGCGAAGGGCTTGTTTCCACACTGTAGAGAATCTAATCTAATCTAACCAAGGGCTATGCAGACCAGAGTTATCTGCACTATTCTATCTAAGGTATTTGGTGCTCCAAATGTTCAATGGCGACTAGTGTTGTCTTACTATCATCGCGAGAAGTCTGAACTGTGCTCTGAGTTTTGCTTGTACTGTTTCAGAATGTGTGCATTACTTCATGTCTTGTTCAAAAAGAGATTTTTAGCCCAGGGCTGTGCATGGCTTTCCGAGTGTTTCCGATTTCAGGAGACCACAACTGGGCATAGAACTCACTTTGTAATCTATATCACAAATGTGGAGTGAATAAATAAGCATAAAGCCGCAATTATTGTCGAGTACAGTAATTTTTGAGGTTAGAGTTGTGCATCACTCTGTAATATTTTCTGACAAAGTGATATGGTGACTACAGCTGTGGACGTTGCTTCACTTGCCGAATCTGTAAAGGGAACAGAAGGGTGAACAACAATAATGATGCATCTTTTAAGGTTCTTAGACCATCAGGAAACGTCCCACGATGCCTTCTGGAAATTCAAAGAATTAATGTCGACTGGAACTCACGAACAGTTAAATTGAACTTTATAACGAATTTGATTAAACTAATTTGATTTAATCTGTCTTAACACAAACATACATGTAAAAGATCATTTCCTGTTGACCTTTTGTAAACTATCTAATGGTTCTTGTTGTCTGCACGTATGAAAAACAGAGAGAGTTGGGCGCATGGCTTAGTTGCCATTTACTGTTCATGGATGTTGGTTGCTAGGTGTTTGCCTGTGTGTCCTAAATTTTTATTGTTCACTGCAATTGCTGCATGGGATTTTGTAAATTACATTCGTCCTGCACATGTTGTGAATTGGGTACTTTATTCTGGTGAGCCGCTATCTGAGTGTGTCTGTGGGTTTCTATGCTGTCAGGATTTCTATTGGTCGGAGAAGTCTGTTTGTCAGTTATCTTACGATGCAGATGCTTTAACAAATTTATTTTACCCTTGGCAGTTTTCGAGACGGTTCGTAAAGGCAGGGGTTCAAATATGTACTTGAACGAGCTTTGAAGTTTCTTTTTTAAATGCTTGCACCATGAGATGGGAGTGGAGTTACTATTTTTGTTCCGTTTCCCTTCTCATTGTTTTATTTAAACGATGCTGTGCCCGGTTTGGGTCACTACCAGTGCCGGGTTCCCCTGTTTCTTCCCAACCCCCTGGGTCTGTTTTTATCTTCCTTTTGTCAATTCTACTGAACTGCCCCTCTAATTTGGTGAAAACGGAAAAGGAAGGAACTGTGGGAGATTGGTTAGAACCCAAGCAGCCATTTTGTCACATATTTAAACCTGACATCCATTCTAACTTTCATATTAGCGCCTCCTGGTACGTTCTGAGACTCAATGGTGTGGCTGACTTCCCACCTGATAGTGCGCTCTTTGCCACCATGGGTACTAGATTAGATGACTTAGTGTGTAGAAACAGGCACTTTGGCCCAACAAGTCCACATCGAGCTGCCACCCACACACTTACCCCTTCACCTAACACTAAGGGCAATTTAGCATCGCCAATTCATCTGGACTGCACATCTTTTGAACCCGAAGGAAACCCGCGCACACACGGGGAGAATGTGCAGATTCCACACAATCAGTTGCCTGAGGCTACATTAAACCCGGGTCTCTCGCGTTGTAAGGCAGCAGCGCTAACCACTGTGCCAACGTGTACGTCGTTTGCAAGAAACTATTGTTACACTAACATTGCTCATCAACTACTAGTCCAGACGGCTATGTGACTGGGTCTCGTGACAGGGCCAAGTGTCCACTTTCTCATTCTGGTTCAATTAACAATTTGCTAATTGTTAGATGATTGTAACCTTATATATCCACGCAACTCTCTGTATCTTGTCGGAGTGACTTGTGACCATCATGATCGACTTGTCTCTCCCCGTGGGCTCACGAATAAACAGTCAGCAACTCAAGGCTTGTGTGGCCTGAGTCTTTTTCCTTAATTTAGATCGGTACAAGAAGTCTTCGATTGAATAATTTCTCTCTGATCCCCAAAAGTATGCATTGTTGCCGTGCGTAACTCTCCATATTACTGTTCCAGAGTTTGTGTACAGCCTACAAGGCACAGGCCAAAATTGCCCCACATTGCTTTCCATTGCTCAGAGGGGCGCAGCTTGAACAAGACTGAAGAAGTCGAATCTAATCCATGACAAAGCCGTCCATTTGATGATCATTCAGTCTACCAGCGATAATATTCAATTTCTTTATAAACCGTGCATAGTGGGAAATGCAGCATTATTTACAAATTTCACAATAGCAACGGACAACGCTACGTTGACCAGAAGGTCCGGTCTCACAGTGTACCACAGGTAATGAGAAAAGGATCCGAGAATAACAAAAGAGCATCGGCAATTTATCACGCCGAACCAGTTCAGCCATGCCATGAGATAATCGCTGATCTGTTGCCAAACTCTTTATATCTGCCTTTGTCCTATTCTCACAATCTCGCTAAACAAATAATCACAATAAAAGGCAATCTTAGATATATATTATCAAACGATCTAGCGTCAACAGCCGTTTAAGTAAAAGCACAATTGAACATCTCCCACTTTTTCTGCTCAGAAGTGCATTATGTTATTTCTCCTGAACAATCTGGCCCTATTTACTTCAGGTAATCTACCATTTTTATGGAATCTCCCACTAGTGGAAATTGTTTATATTCATCTATTCTTGGTCTGCCGTTCATACCTTGAAGACTTTGCTTGCATCACCTCTTAACATTCAAACTTCGAGGAACACTGAGTTTAATTTGTATTATTTCTGCTAATAACTGAACCGCGTGTACATCTGTGTGTGTTAAAATCAGCAAGAACTGAGTCAATTGAAGGGACATGGAGATAAGATGCTCATAATAGAATACATATGTAGAAGTCAGCGATTCGGCCAATCGATTCCACACCATAGAACTGAAGAGTATCCCACCCAGACATACTCCCTCCCCTGTTTTTGTCATCCTGCATTTCTACTGCCGATCCACTGAAATTCGACATCTTTGTACTTTGGGAGAAAACTAATGCAGACGCAAGGTGAAGGCACAAACTCCACACACACACAATTGCTCGAGGCTGAAATCAAGCCACGGTCTCCAGGTCCGTAAAACAGCAGGGTAACTACAGAGCAACCGTGCTGCAGAATGGAAGGCAAATAAGTAACGACATATTTCGAACTATGAACATTCTGACAGGAAAAGGAGACAGAGTGAAAATATTGAAGTAGATTTACTGTGCGGTTAGGACAAACAGGTTGAACCAGTTCGATTGAGAGATTGAACTCCAAAGTGACTGAGAGAATAACAAGGATGGGAACCACATTTTGCAGATATTCCCGACATGAAACAGTGTGATATCATTATATGCCAGGTCCAAATAAATGTCCTCAAACACAATGAGAACAGATAAGGAAGTTTAAGCATGGATTCTACACAGTGTTTCTATTTCAAATAATTTCCATCAACCTTCTCCATTGTAGATCACGTTATTTGATGAGGACAATTCAGATAATGCCTGAAAGGCGTGATTCTGGCACTGCAACACGTGGTTCAAAAGTGATACTATAGTGATCGGACAACCGCAGGCGCAGTGAGCTCAATCACAGTACCAGGGAGACTATTTAAAAAAAGCACTTGCAAACGAGGGAGGAATGACTTATGGTTCATGACAGTCATACTATTTAAAACATGTCTAAATGGAAACTGTTGTGGGAAAAAAGCTTGAAAAAATGCGCGTTTTCAATTGGGGTACCAGTTTTAAAGGAACTGAATCAACGTCAATAGGAAGTTAGCAGGGTGTCAGGGATGGTGAGAGATGAGATGAGCGATTATGTTGTTTTTGATAGGAGAATTTGTTCGAGTTGATCTTGCCGAAATCA
>NW_025197905.1:0-5341 GCF_004010195.1 Chiloscyllium plagiosum
CCTAATAGTCCGAGAGACGTAGAAGAAAGGATTACGAGAATGATTCAGGAGAAGAGTGAAAGTAATCGGGTGGTTGTTATGGGTGACTTTAACTTTCCAGATATTGACTGGGAAAGCTGTAGCTCGATTACGTTAGATGAGTTGGTGTTTGTCCAATGTGTGCAGGAGGGTTTCCTGACACAATATGTAGACTGGCCAACAAGAGGTGAGGCCAT
Organism: Chiloscyllium plagiosum; assembly: GCF_004010195.1. Lineage (NCBI taxonomy): Eukaryota > Metazoa > Chordata > Chondrichthyes > Orectolobiformes > Hemiscylliidae > Chiloscyllium > Chiloscyllium plagiosum. The sequence continues at coordinate 216 of NW_025197905.1, forward strand.
ACTGGATTTGGTTCTAGGTAGCGAACCAGGCCAGGTGTTAGAATTGGAGGTAGGTGAGCACTTTGAGGCCAGTGACCACAATTCAGTGACTTTTACTCTAGTGATGGAAAGGAATAAGTGTGCATTGCAGGGCAAGAGTTATAGCTGGGGGCAGGGAAATTATGATGCGGTGAGGCATGGCTTAGGATGCGTGGCTTGGAAAAGTAGGGTTCAAGGGAAGGGCACAGTCGATATGTGGAGCTTGTTCAAGGAGGAGCTATTAAGTGTCCTTGATAAGTATTTACCTGTCAGGCAGGGAGGAAAGTGTCGTGTGAGGGAGCCGTGGTTTAATGAGGAATTGGAATCCCTTGTTAAAGGGAAGAGGGTGGCCTACGTAAAGATGAGGCGTGAAGGTTCAATTGCGCCGATTGAGAGTTCTAAGGTAACCAGGAGGGATCTAAAGAGAGCTAAGAGCAGCAAGGAGGGGACATGAAAAGTCCTTGGTTGGTAGGATTAGGGAAAACCCAAAGGCTTTCTATCGGTATGTCAGAAATAAAAGAATGACCAGAGAAGGAAAAGGTCCAGTCAAAGATAGTAGTGGGAAGTTGTGCGTGGAAGCTGAAGAGATTGGAAAGACAATGAATGAATACTTTTCATCAGTATTGACTCAGGAACAGGACATTGTTGCCGATGTGACTATTAAGTCAGAATTAATTAGAATGGATGGCTTTGAGCTATGTAGGGAAGAGGTGTTGGAAATTCTGGAAAGGGTGAAAATAGATAAGTACCCCGGACCTGATGGCATTTATCCTAGGATCCTCTGAGAAGCAAGGGAGGAGATTGCACAGCCATTGGCCTTGATTTTTATGTCCTCGTTGTCAACAGGAATAGTGCCAGAAGACTGGAGGATAGCAAATGTGGTTCCCTTGTTCAAGAAGGGGAGTAGGGAAAAACTCTAGTAACTATAGGCCGGTGAGTCTCAATTCTGTTGTGGGCAAAATCTTAGAGAGAATTGTAAGGGATAGGATTGATGAACATCTGGATAGGAATAATGTGATCAAGGATAGTCAGCATGGTTTTGTGAAGGGCAGGTCATGCCTCACAAACCTTATTGAATTCTTTGAGAAGGTGACTAAGGAGGTGGACGAGGGGAAAGCAGTAGATGTGGTGTATATGGATTTTAGTAAGGCGTTTGATAAGGTTCCACATAGTAGACTACTGCAAAAAATACAGAGGTATGGCATTGAGGGTGAGTTGGAGGTTTGGATGAGGAGTTGGCTGGCTTTCACTGTGTCTCGCATCTACACACACACAACATGGGTGCTGGGGAAAATAAGCTCTACCGCAGTAAGGTCGTAGTGTGGGAGTTTAATTAAAAAATAGGGGTGTCAGAGAATCTGTTCACTCTGAGAGCTGGCTCTGAGAAAGCCAGACCAGTGTCAAGTACTATGCACGTATAAGTAAAGGGTGACTTGGTGATGGGATACCAGCCTCTGTGGAGTTATTTTAATAGTAACAAGAGAACGTAAATGCTCCTGAAGAAATTCACTCGTATTTGATTGTCTTTGATGTCTTTGATTTGGGGTAAGCATTTCTCACACCATGTCATTATTTGGAAAGCTTGATTTGTTACTAGTTACCATGCCCCTATAGTGCTTTTCTCATATGGTGAAAGCCTGATTCTCCCATTCTTTGGAGATGGAAGGATGTGGAGGCACTGGAACGGGTGCAGAGGAGTTTTACCAGGATGTTGCCTGGTATGGTAGGAAGATTGTATGAGGAAAGGCTGAGGCACTTGGGGTTGTTTTCAATGGTGTAAAGAAGGTTTAGGGGTGACTTGATAGAGGTATACCAGATGATTAGGGGTTTAGATAGGGTTGACCATGGGAACCTTTTTCCGCGTATGGAGTCAGCTATTACAAGGGGGCATAGCTTTAAATTAAGGGGTGGTAGGTATAGGACAGATGTTTGGGGTAGATTCTTTACTCAGCGAGTCGTGAGTTCATGGAATGCCCTGCCAGTAGCAGTGGTGGACTCTCCCTCTTTATGGGCATTTAAACGGGCATTGGATAGGCATATGGAAGATAGTGGGCGAGTGCAGGTTCGATGGGCTTGGGACGGCGCAACATCGAGGGCCAACGGGACTGTCCTACGCTGTATTTTTCTATGTTCTATGTTCTCGATAGGACGTGTTGCTCGGGATGTCAGAGGCAGCAATCGTCTGATCCGGAGCAGACGACCCTGGTTCTGAGGGTTCTGGGGATTGGACATGGTTTCACCAGGAGAGACAAAGGAGGTTACAGAAATGTGGAGCCTACAGGTGTTAATGGAGATGTGGAGGTTGGGAGGGATGGAGCAGTTTACAGGGATTAGGATATTGGGAGGATGGAGTGGTTTACACAGACAGAGTACTTTAGGAGCATATCACAGAGAAAAAGAGGGTTATACAAATTGGAAGAACAAACAGACGTATGCAGGCTAGTCAGACTGAAGATGTTTATAGATATAGGCAGGCTAAGGTTCTGGAATTTATTTGGATATGGAGGGTGTGAAGTCTGACAGATTTTCTGAGAGATAAGGACAGCAATTTTGTTTGGAGGTATTTTCTCGGGAAAAAAATGAGCATTAGTAAGCTCCTGCAGTTTGGTCAAGGGAAGGATTGTAGGGGAGGGTGACATTTACATAGATTGGGATGTCAGAGCTGGAGAAGATTATGGAGTTGAGTAGATGGATGGAGAGACTGGAGGAGCTTACATTCACAGGATGTGTGCTGGTGACAGGAGGATGTTACACAGACGGTGGGTTTTGTCGGAACTGGATCAGGACAGCCACAGGCATTGGAGTGAGTTCTAAAGATCGGGAGTGCGGCAGGAACCTGAGAGGATTGTGTGGTCTCCAAAGATTGATTGTGTCTTTTGGATTGGAAGAGGTTATGTAGATACAGAAGCCTTAAAGCCAATGTATGCCATCTTATTTTTCCTGAGTAGAGCCTTAATATCCCTTATCAGCCAGGGATCCCTAAACCTGCCAGCTTTTCCTTTCACCCTAATAGGGACATATTGACCCTGGATTCTTGAGATCACACTTTTCAAAGCCTCCCATTTGCCAGTCGTTCCTTTTTATTCAAACAGTCTCACCCAATCGATGGTAGTCATGATTTGGAGATACCGATGTTGGACTGGGATAAGCAAAGTTAAAAGTCACACAACAGCACGTACAGCGGGTTTATTTGGAAGCGCTAGTTTTCGGAGCGCTGCTTCCTCAGCGGTGGTTGTGGAACACAGTCATAAGGCACATAATTTAAAGCAAAAGGATTGAAGTAATAGAATGTAATATTAAACAAATTTAGATTAAGTCTTGCATCTTTTGGAATGATCAATAGCACTTCCAAATCTATTTGGACTATAAACTGGTGTTGTGTGATTTTTCACTTCACCATATCGGCCTCTGCTCGATCATGCCTAATCGCCCCAAAACTAGCCCTGCTCCAGTTTAGCACCTTCGTCTGTGGACTTGTTCGATGTTTTTTAATAACTATGTGAAATCTCAGACAGTTGTGGTCACTGGACCCAAAGTGCTCTCTGATTGACACTTCAGTCACTTGCCTGACGCCGTTTTCTGAGGGGAGGTCCAGTGTTGTACCCCCCTGAGTAGAGTTAGGCCGTCTATATCTTGATGTAGGAAATGTTCTTGGGCACATTTGACAAATTTCACTCCGTACGGGTCTTTAACTCTCTGGGTGGCCCAGTCAATCCAAGGGAAATTAAAATCTATAAACAATGCTACTCTATTATTCCTACTGTTTTCACTCATCTCTCAACGCAACTGCTCCTCTCGTACCTGCTGGCTGTTTGAGGGTCATAACACAGTCCCAACAGTTTGACCATCCCCTTTTTGTTGATAAATTCCAAACATATGGCCTTATTTGATAATCCCGAAAGAGTATCCTCTCTAAGCACTGTTGTTATGTCCTCCCTTATCAAAAGGGCAGTTCCCCCTCCTCACTTACTTGTCCTTCTGTCACGCCTGTAGCTTCTGTATCCTGGAACACTGAGCTGCCAGGGCTACCCTTCTCTCAGCCATGTTTCTGTTATGGTTATAATATCCCAGTCCCCAGAACCAATCCTTGCTCTGGGCTCGTCTGCCTTAAAAGTCAGGTCTCGTGTGTTGAAATAAATGCCCTTTAAACCAGAAATCTTTTCTCTTCCTTTACTGAACCTCTGGATATTCTGAATAGGAAACTTGCTCTTGATGGCTAATGTTTTTTTTCCCCGGACTAGTCAATGGTCCCTCTCTTATTCAGAGGCCGAATCTCCTCCCAAACCAGTTTATACCCTTCCGGTGTAACACTAGCAAGTCTCCCCCCAGGGATAATGATGCCCCCCTGGTTCAAGTCCAACCCATCTCCTTGTATAGGTCACCTCTACGCCAGAAGAGAACCCAATATTCCAAGAACTGAAAATCCTGTGCCATCCATCTGCTCCTCAGCCACACATCCATCTAGCCTAACTTTCTATGTCTATCCTCACTGGCACGTGGCACTGGGAGTAATGCAGAGATCACTGTCATTAAGGTCATGCTTTGAAAGTTCTTACTGACCTCCCTGTCCTAATTTTATAGGACCCCATCCCTTTGTCTACCTTGGTCAATTGTACCATTGTGCACAATATCCTCTGGCTGTTCAGCATCTCCGTTCCGAATGTACTGCAACTGTTCAGAGGCCACCTTGACCCTGGCACACGCGAGGCAACACACCATCCTGGGTCTCTTGTGCCGCCACACATTCTCCTGTCTGTCCCCCTCACAACTGAGTCTCCTATCAGTATCAAGATCATTGGACAGGATGTGGCAAATATGGGCTGGGAAGAACCATCTGCATGTGGGTCTACATTTGCGAAGTGAGAACATTTTAAAGTAATAGAGTGAAAATTCAGGGCCAGTGTGTTCATGCGGACGGAATGACAAAGGCAGCAAATCCAGCAAATACTGATCAACAATATCGTGAGTTTGATAAAGAAAATACAGTGCACTAAAACCAGGTGACGCCATTTACAAGTATGGAGATTGCAAGGGGGTCCTTAAAATGAGGATCAAACAATGGTCACAAAATATCCGTGGCTGATAGTGTTTTGCAAAAGCCACGTGGG
>NW_025197906.1:0-5341 GCF_004010195.1 Chiloscyllium plagiosum
GTTTTATTGAGACAATGTGTGAAGCTTGTGACATTGAGAGAATAAGAGTAGTTGGATTCATAGAATTGATGAATGCAATTTGCTGCATAATCTAAGTGTGTGCAATTTGTTTGATTGAATCAATGCAATGATATATTCATTGAATTATCATCTGCTGTCTGTTTCATTAAATGAACGAATGTAGTAGTTTCACTAAATAAGTGAATTATGTTTGATCGATTGTATGAAGGAATATGGTTTGATTAATTGAATCAATGGTTGTCGTTTGATTCAATGCTTCAATCAATGCAGTGTTTCTCATTGAATGAACGTATTCATTTTGGTTCATTATAAAAGGGAGATAGGTTTGTCCATTGAAATAAAGAATCCGGTGTTATTCATTGAATCAATGATTGTAGTTTTATTCAATGATTCAATGAATACAGTTTGTTTCATTGAAACATTGAATAACGTTTGATTCATTGAATCATTGTTTGCAGTTTGATTCAATAATTCAATAATGTAGTTTGTTTCGTTGAATGAAAGCGTTTCGATTGACACATTGAATGAATGAGAGAAGCTATAACCATTGAATTTGCACGTGCAGTTTCGTTCATGGAGTGAATGTGTTCAGTTTGATTGAAACAATGTGTGAAGCTTGTGACATTGAGAGAATTAGAATATCTGGATACATTAAATTGAGAAATGCTCTTTGCTTCGTGAACTAAATGTGTGCAATTTGTTTGATTGAAAGAATCCATTAAGCTTGCGGCATTGAACGAAGTAGAATTGACAGGTGCAGCTTCTTTCATTGAATGAACGTGTGCAATTTCATTCACTAAATAAGCGTGTTAAGTTTGTTTCATTGAATGTTTGAATGTTTGATTCAATAATTCAATGAGTACAGTTTGTATAATTGAATGAAAGTGTTAAGCTTGACACATTGAATGAATGAGAGACGATCAATTCATTGAAATAACACGAGCAGTTTGGTTCATGGAGTGAATGTGGGCAGTTTGATTGAGACAATGTGAAGCTTGTGACATTGACAGAATTAGAGTAGCTGCATTCATTAAATTGCCAAATGCAATTTGCTTCATGAACTACATGTTTGCAAATTGTTTGATTGAATCAATGCATTAAGAGTACCTCTACTCATTGAATTATCATGTGCAGTCTGTTTCATTAAATGAACGAGTGTAGCAGGATTCACTAAACAAGTGAGTTAGGTATGTTCGATTGAAGTTGGAAATGTGTTGCTGGAGAAGCGCAGCAGGTCAGGCAGCATCTAGGGAACAGGAGAATCGACGTTTCGGGCATTAGCCCTTCTTCAGGAATGAGGAAAGTTTGTCCAGCAGGGTAAGATAAAAGGTAGGGAGGAGGGACTTGGGGGAGGGGCGTCGGAAATGTGATAGGTGAAACGAGGTCAAGGTGAGGGTGATAGGACAGATTGGGGTGGGGGCGGAGAGGTCGGGAAGAAGATTGCAGGTTAGGAAGGCGGTGCTGAATTTGATGGATTTGACTGAGACAGGCTGGGTGGAGGGGAAATGAGGAAACTGGTGAAATCCGAGTTCATCCCTTGTGGTTAGAGGGTTCCTAGCCGGAAGATGAGGCATTGTTCCTCCAACCGTCGTTTCGCTGTGGTCTGACGATGGAGGAGTCCAAAGACCTGCATATCCTTGGTGGAGTGGGAGGGGGAATTGAAATGTTGAGCTACAGGGTGGTTGGGTTGGTTGGTCCGGGTGTCCCAGAGGTGTACTCTGAAACGCTCCGCAAGTAGGCGGCCTGTCTCCCCAATATAGAGGAGGCCACATCGGATACAAATGATGCAATAGATGATATGTGTGGAGGTACAGGTGAATCTGTGGCGGATATGGAAGTTTCCTTTGGGGCTTTGTTCGATTGAAACAAGGACTATGGCTTGATTCATTGAATCAATGATTGTAGTTTGATACAATGTTTCAATGAATGCAGTTTCTTTCGTAGAATGAAAGTAGGCATTTTGGTTCACTAAATAAGGGAGATAGGTTTGTTCCATTGAAATGAAGAATACGGTGTGTTTATTGAATTAATGATTGTAGTTTGATTCAATGATTCAATGAATGTTTCATTTAATGAAAGCATGATGCTTGGCACATTGAATGAATGTGAGAAGCTCTCTCATCGAACTAATACAAGCAGTTTGGTTCATGGAGTGAATTTGTGTAGTTTTTTTGAGATAATGTGCGAAGAATGTGACATTGAGAGATTCATAGAAATGACAAATGCAGTTTGCTTCATGAACTAACTATGTGCAATTTGTTTGAGAGAATCAATGCATTAAGAGTACCTTTATTCATTGAATTGGATTATCATGTGCAGTCTGTTTCACTAAATGAACGAATGTAGTAGTTTCACTAAATAAATGAGTTAGGTTTGTTCGATTGAAAGAAGGAGTAAGGTTTGATTAATTGAATCCATGATTCAATAAATGCTGTTTGTTTTATTGATTGAACGTATTCATTTTGTTCACTAAAAAGGGAGATAGTTTTGTTCCATTGAAATAAAGAATATGGTGTTATTCATTGAATCAATGACTGTAGTTCGATTCAATAATTTAAAGCTTGCAGTTTGTTTCAATGAAAGAAAGAGTTAAACTTGACACATTGAATAAATGAGAGACGCTCAACCCTTTGAAATACCAAGAGCAGTTTGGTTCATGGAGTGAATGTGTGCAGTTTGATTGAGACAATGTGTGAAGCTTGTGACATTGAGAGAATTAGAGTAGCTGCATTAATTGAAATGACAATTGCAATTTGCTCAATGAACTAAATGTATGCAAATTGTTTGATTGAATCAATGCATTAAGAGTACATCTACTCATTGAATTATCATGTGCAATCTGTTTCATTAAATGAACGAGTGTACTAGGATTCATTAAACAAGTGAGTTAGGTTTGTTCGATTGAAACAAGGTATAAGGTTTGATTCATTGATTCAATGATTGTAGTTTGATACAATGATTCAATGAATGCGGTTTCTTTCATAGAATGAACGTATGCATTTTGTTTCATTAATAAGGGAGATAGGTTTTTTTCCATTGAAATATAGAATACGGTGTGAATCATTGAATTGTAGTTTGATTCATGATTCAGTGAATGCACTTTGTTTCATTGAATGAAAGCGTTTAGCTTGACACATTGAATGAATGAGAGAAGCTCTACCCATTGAATTAACACGTCCATGTTTGGTTCATGGAGTGATTGTGTTTAGTTTGAATGAGACAATGTGCGAAGCTTGTGACATTGGGAGAACTGAGAGTCGATGTATTCATTGAATTGTCAAATGCATGTTTGATTTGTGAATTAAATGTGAGCAATTTGTTTGTTTGAATCAATGCGTTAAGCTTGAGACATTGAACGAAATAGACTACCTCTACTCTTTGAATTGACAAGCGCAACGTCTTTCATTGAATGAACGCGTGCAATGAAACAAACTGCACTTCTATTTGTAATCCAATGACTAAAACTTCTCTCATTCATGCATGTGTCAAACTGAGCTCAATGAAACAATGTTAATTCAATGATTTCTCTGATTCATTCAATGCTGAGTTAGACGCAGTGATTCAAAGAAACAATACGCACTCCTACGTTCAATGAAACAGACTGCACGTGTTAATTCAATGAGTAGAGCTCCTATCATTCATTCAGTATGTAGAACAAACGGCATTCATTCATTGTAACGGATTGCACGTGTTAATTCATTCAATCTGTCATGCTTAATGATTTCATTCAATGAAACAAACTGCATTCATTCGTTCATTGAATCCAACTTCAATCATTGGTTACAAGAATCGTAATCACTGATTTAGTAAACCAGACTTCACTCATTTCTTTCAAGAATCTCTCTGCAATCATTCAGTCCATGAGTCAAACTGCACTCATTCATTCAGTCAAACACACTGAATACGCAAATCAATGTGCCGAGCTTCTTCCATTCATTCAATGCTACGACCTAAATGCATTCATTCCATGAAACAAAGTGCATGCGTCTATTCAATGAAACAGACTACGCGTGTCAATTCGATGAGTAGAGTTTCTCTCGTGCGTTTAATGTTACAAGCTGAAATCATTCAACCAACGAAACAACCTGCACGTGTTAATTCAATGAGAAGGGCTTCTCTGATTCATTCAAACCCATGAACTTAATGCTTTGATTCAATGAGACAAACAACACTCTTTCTTTCAAAGAAACAGACTGCACGTGTTAATTCAATGTGGAGCTCCTTACCGATTCATTCAAAGCCATGAGCTTAATGCTTTGATTCAATGAGACAAACAACACTCTTTCTTTCAAAGAAACAGACTGCACGTGTTAATTCAATAAGTGGAGCTCCTTACTTTCATTCTATGGAACAAATTGCATTCATTCATTCATTGAATCTAACTTCAATCATTGATTCAAAGAATCAAATTTAATTCATTGATTTACAAAAAGAAACTTCACTCATTATTTGAGAGAATCTATCTGCACCCATTCATTCAATGAAAGACACTGCATATGCAAATAAATGAGCTTCTTCCATTCACTCAATGCCATGAGCTAAACGCCTTTCTTCAATAAAACAGACTGCATGTTGAGTTGAGTTTCTCTCATTCATTCAATGTGTCAAGCAGATCTCATTCAGTCAATGCAAAAAAACTGCAACGTGTTTAGCGCATTGATTCAATCGGTCAATTCAATTCAATGCCATGAATTGAATACAATCATTCAATGAAACAAATTTCGACGAGTTAAGCAGATCGCATTCAATCAATGAAACGAACTGAACGTCTTAATTCAATGATTAGGGCTTCTCTCATTAATTCAATGCCACGAATTTAACGCATTGCTCATCGATATAAACCGCTCTCATTCCTTAAAATGAAACGCAGTACAGGAGCTAATCCAATCAATCGAGCTATTGCCATTCATTCAATGAAACAAACTGCACGCGTTTATTAAAGGAAACAGAGTCCACGTGCTGATTCAATGAGTAGTGCGTCTCTCATTCATTCATTGTCTCCAGCTTAACGTTTTCATTCAACGAAACAAACTGCATTCATTCATTCATTGAATCTAACTTCAATCATTGATTCAAAGAATCGAATGTAAGTCATTGTTTAATAAAACAAACTACACAAATTTATTTAGTAAATGAAACTGTAATCACTCATCACTGAAACACCCTCCATGAGGTAATTCAATGAGCAGAGGTTCTTCCATTCAAACAATGCCAAGAGGTAAATGCAATGATTGACAAAACCAACCGCACACACTTATACACTCTACACACACACAAACACACACAGTTAAAAACACAAACACACACATACACGCACACA
>NW_025197907.1:0-408 GCF_004010195.1 Chiloscyllium plagiosum
TCCAGAGAGTCCCCGAGTGTGTGTGAGAGATAGTGAATCCCGGCGTGTCCCCAAGTGTGTGTGAGAGATATGGAATCCCAGAGAGTCCCCGAGTGTGTGTGCGAGAGGGAATCCCAGACTGTCCCCGAGTGTGTGTGAGAGATCGGGAATCCCCGAGTGTATGTGAGAGAGGGAATCCCAGACTCTCCCCGAGTGTGTGAGAGACATAGGGAATCCCAGAGTGTCCCCGAGTGTGCGTGAGAGATAGGGAATCCAGAAGTGTCCCCGAGAGTGTGTGAGAGATATGGAATCCCGGAGTTACCCGAGTGTGTGTGAGAGATAGCGAATCCCCGATTGTGTGTGAGAGATAGGGAATCCCAGAGTGTCCCCGAGTCTGCGTGAGAGTTAGGGATTCCCGGAGTTACCCGA
>NW_025197907.1:2324-3757 GCF_004010195.1 Chiloscyllium plagiosum
CCGAGTGTGTGCGAGAGAGAGGGAATCCCAGAATGTGGGTGAGAGGTAGGGAATCCCAGAGAGTCCCCGAGTGTCTCTCTGGGATTCCCTATCTCTCACCCACATAGAGAGATAGGGAATCCCAGAGAGTCCCCGACTGTCTCTCTGGGATTCCCTATCTCTCACCCACATTGAGAGATAGGGAATCCCAGAGAGTCCCTGAGTGTGTGTGAGAGATACGGAATCCCCGAGGGTGAGTAAGAGATTCGGAATCCCAGAGTGTCCCCGAGTGTGTCAGAGAGAGATAGGGAATCCCGGAGTGTCCCCGAGAGCGTGTGAGAGATAGGGAATCCCGGAGTGTCCCCGGGAGTGTGTGAGAGATTGGGAATCCCAGAGTATCCCCGAGTGAGTGTGAGAGATATGGAATCCCAGAGTTCCCGAGTGTGTGTGAGAGAGGGAATCCCAGACTGTCCCCGAGTGTGTGTGAGAGAGGGAATCCCAGAGAGTTCCCGAGTGTGCGTGAGAGATACGGAATCCCGGAGTGTCCCCGAGAGTGTGAGAGAGATAGGGAATCCTGGAGTGACCCGAGTGTGTGTGAGAGATAGCGAATCCCCGAGTGTGTGTGAGAGATGGGGAATCCTAGAGTGGTCCCGAGTGTGCGTGAGAGATGGGGAATCCCAGAGTGGTCCCGAGTGTGCGTGAGAGATAGGGAATCCCATAGAGGCGCCGAGTGTGTGTGAGATAGGGAATCCCAGAGACTCCCCGAGTGTGTGTGTGAGAGATTGGGAATCCCAGAGAGTCCCCGAGTGTGTGTGAGAGATAGGGAATGCCAAAGAATCCCAGAGTGTGTGTGAGAGATAGGGAATCCCAGAGTGTCCCGGAGTGTGTGTGAGAGATTGGGTATCCTAGAGATTCTCCGAGTTTGTGTGAGAGATAGGGAATGCCGGAGAGTCCCCGAGTGTGTCGGAGAGATAGGGAATCCCCGAGTGTGTGTTCGAGATAGGGAATCCCGGAGTTACCCGAGTGTGTGTGAGAGATAGGGAATCCCAGAGTGTCCCCGAGTCTGCGTGAGAGTTAGGGATTCCCAGAGTGTTCCCGAGTGTGCGTGAGAGATAGGGATTCCCAGAGAGTCGCCGAGTGGGTGTGAGAGATCGGGAATCCCAGAGTGTCCCGGAGAGTGTGTGAGAGATAGGGAATTACAGAGAGTTCCCGAGTGTGTGTGTGAGAGATATGGAATCCCCGAAGTTGAGTAAGAGATTGGGAATCCCAGAGTGTCCCCGAGTGTGTGCGAGAGAGGGAATCCTGGAGGGTCCCCGAGAGTGTGTGAGAGATAGGGAATCCTGGAGTGCCCCCGAGAGTGTGTGAGAGATCGAGAATCCCGTAGAGTCCCCGAGTGTGCGTGAGAGTTGGGGATTCCCAGAGAGTCCCCGAGTGTGTGCGAGAGAGAGGGAATC
>NW_025197907.1:3980-5341 GCF_004010195.1 Chiloscyllium plagiosum
CCCAGAGTGAGTGAGAGATAGGGAGTCTCAGAGAGTGTCCGAGTGTGTGTCAGAGATAGGGAATCCCTGAGTGTCCCCGAGTGTGTCAGAGATAGGGAATCCCAGAGTGTCCCCGAGTGTGTCAGAGATAGGGAATCCCCGAGTGTCCCCGAATGTGTGTGAGAGATAGGGAATCCCCGAGTGTCCCCGAATGTGTGTGAGAGATAGGGAATCCCAGAGTGTCCCCGAATGTGTGCGCGAGAAAGGGAATCCCAGAGTGCGTGCGCGAGAAAGGGAATCCCAGAGTGTGTGCGAGAAAAAGGGAATCCCCGAGTGTGTGCGAGAGATAGGGAATGCCAGAGAGTCCCCGAGTGTGTCGGAGAGATAGGGAATCCCCGAGTGTGTGTTAGAGATAGGGAATCCCAGAGAGGCCCCGAGTGTGAGAGAGAGATCGGGAATTCCAGAGAGTTCCCGAATATATGTGAGAGATAGGGAATCCCAGAGAATCCCCGAGTGTGTGTGATAGAATCCCAGAGAGTCCCTGAGTGTGTGTGAGAGATAGGGAATCCACGAGAGTGTGTGAGATATAAGGAATCCCGGAGTGTGTGTGAGAGATAGGGAATCCCAGAGTGTCCCCGAGTGTGTGTGATAGAATCCCAGTGAGTCCCCGAGTGTGTGAGAGATAGGGAATCCCAGAGTGTCCCGGAGTGTGCGTGAGAGATAGGAATCCCGGAGTTACCCGAGTTTGTGTGAGAGATAGCGAATCCCCGATTGTGTGTGAGAGATAGTGAATCCCAGAGTGTCCCCGAGTCTGCGTGAGAGTTAGGGATTCCCAGAGAGTACCCGAGTGTGCGTCAGAGATAGGGATTCCCAGAGAGTCGCCGAGTGGGTGTGAGAGATCGGGAATCCCAGAGTGTCCCGGAGAGTGTGTGAGAGATAGGGAATTACAGAGAGACCCCGAGTGTCTGTGAGAGATATGGAATCCCCGAAGTTGAGTAAGAGATTGGGAATCCCAGAGTGTCCCCGAGTGTGTGTGAGAGATGGGGAATCCCGGAGTGTCCCCAAGTGTGTGTGTGATAGGGAATCCCGGAGAGTCCCCGAGTCTGTGTGAGAGAGGGAATCCCAGACTGTCCGCGAGTGTGTGTGAGAGATAGGGAATCCCGAGGGTGAGTGAGAGTTTGGGAATCCCAGAGTGTCCCCGAGTGTGTGTGAGAGATAGGAAATCCCCGAGTGTGTGAGGAAGGGAATCCCAGACTCTCCCCGAGTGTGCGTGAGAGTTAGGGATTCGCAGAGAGTTCCCGAGTGTGCGTGAGAGATAGGGAATCCCTGAGTGTCCCCGAGTGTGTCAAAGATAGGGAATCCCTGAGTGACCCGAGTGTGTC
>NW_025197908.1:0-5342 GCF_004010195.1 Chiloscyllium plagiosum
CAGTGTATCTGATGTGTTATCAGCAATGCGCTGTAGAGATACAATGAAACATTCCTAATTAAACTTAATACCCGTTGCCACAAACAGCATCATTCCACTTACCTTCCAAATCACTTGCTGCACCTGCAGACAGACTTCATATGATTCATGTACCAAGAATATGAAAAACATCTGCATCGCAGAGTTCTACAATCTCTCTCCATTTAAATTGTTTCCGACTGCAATAGACAAATCACATAATATTATTTCTGTTGAGGGTATGCTCACTAACCTTCCCTGTCTACATCATAATGCAGATTCACTACCTCCATTTGAAGATACATTGAATGATCATTTTGGTGTACAAAGTAATTCAGCTTTGATCCATTCAGTCCCTCATCCAAATATTTGACATAGATTATTGATCATTGCTGACTACACAGTGATCTCTGAGGCAAAACTAGTTACAACTTTGTTTTAAAAATCATATATCTCTACTGACTATTTCCTGTTAGTGACAGCATCCCTGTTCCTGTGCAGCAGTTCAGGCGGGCCTCGTCCTGGGCTGTGTAATGTACTCAACGAGCTGAATTACTTCATTCTATATTTCTGCATAATTACTTAGAGAGGCAGAAAGGTCTCCTCCCGTCTCATTGTAACGATCCAGTCTGGCTGAATGGGATGGTCCTCTACTCTGTAATCGCATTGAGGGAACAGTTCATGGTGTAAGGACAGCAGTGTATCTCTGTAACTCCATCGAGGGTGGATTGAGGGAGCAACACATGGAGAAGAAACAGCAGTACATCTCTGTAACAACATCGAGGGGTGGATTGAGGGAACAACACATGGGTTAGGGACAGCAGGATATCTCTGTAACAGCATCCAGGGGTGGATTGAGGGAACAGCACATGGGGTCGGGACAGCAGTATATCTCTGTAACGGCCGGGAGTGTGGATTGAGGGAACAACGCATGGAATAGGGGCGGTAGTTGGCCATTTGGTAACACCATTCAGAATGCTCATGGTTGACTCGAGTGTGTGTGACCATCCGTCTCCTGTCTGTTCCCAATAAACATTGACTCTCCTGTCCAGCAAAGATCAGTCAAGCTCAACCTAGAGTCTTCAGTGCTCCCTGAGGGCGAGGACACCACAGATAGCACAACAGTAAAGGGAAAGGGGCATCCTTCTTTCATTGTGGGACCCATTTTTTTAATACTGGGTTAACCTCACATAAATTCACTGCCCCTTCTCGGAGAGAGTGGTACAATAACTACGAATAGACATTAACCATTCTGCCCTCCAATCTTTTCCCATATTACCACTGACTCTTTCCAATCAAATATGATGCTGTTGCTGTCTCAGGAAGAGAATTCCTGATAGCATAACACCACACGAGCATTAAAAAAGGAGCAGAATTAGACGATTTGGCCTATCGAGTCTGATATGCCATTCAGTCATTTCTAATATGTTCCTCAACATCATTCTCCTACCTTCTCCTGAGAATCCTTGATCTCCTTAAAAATCAAAAACGTATTTATTTGTGTCTTAATGGCACTCGTGGTCTGTGTCTTAATGTTTATTTATGTGTTGTGTGTGTCCATGTGCTTGTCATCTGTGTATTTGTGTGATTATGTCTGTCTGTCTGTGTATCAGCCTGTGTGTTTCTATCTGTGTTTGTGTCTATTTGTGTGTGACGGTATATGTCTTTGCGTGCTTCTACGTGTGTGCATGCTTATCTCCTTGTATGCATTGTGCATGTTAGTATATTGGGGTATTTACCAATACACCTGTGTATTTCGATGCCTGCATCTTTGTGCAATGGGGCATCTGTTCTTCTGCGAGTGAGAGAGATGAGGTTGTAACTGACAGTAGGTTTGAATTGAAAATTGTTCTTTAATGAACACTGCTCCTTATACGGTGGATGCTTCAGAATCTCCACACAAGGCCTCCTGGTCCACTTCGGCTCTCTCCAGGTTCCTCCCCACATGTCGGGGTAGGGGGATGAGGGAACAGATATCCGGCACTCCATCACCCGACCTGGCCCTTTCTGTCCTATTCCAGGCTGTTTCTACTGGAATGGGAGAAAGGGAGGGAATGAGTGAGGGTGGGAGTGGATGGCCATGCTGTTAGTGCTGGAGTAGGTGAGGTGTGACATTGCGAGGTAGCCATAGGGAGTCTGTCCACAGTGTTATATCCATGCAGTGTTATTAGTGTGCGGGGCTATTGCGTCAGAGACAGAAAATGTGGGGGAGGGAAGGTGCTGAATTCAACAGTGAGATTGGTCGTGCTTGAGCCTTTATTGGAGATGGAGCGTGAGCGTTGGTTGAGTGTAGGTGCTATGAGACATACAGTGAGTGTGAGGGAGCAGTGAGAATATACGGTGACATTTATCCTGACAGAGCGGGGTGGATATTGATGCTTGTCCTGTATTGCTGAACATTTCTTCAGATCATGTCAGCATCGAGGTGAGCTTCCCCGAATGCCTTATCCAAGTCTATCACTAATAACGACACAGGCTCTGTCTCTCAGATTCCACAGAATCACTTTGGGGGCTCTTACAAATAGCAAGGAGAAACAAACTTGATGTGTTATATATCTGAACCAAAACTGTCCCGCAAATGTTTTGCATCATATGCTCTGGAAATCATATATGCAACTGTATGCTAAGGGAAGCCATGGCATACTGATATTATCGCTGGGCTCTTGACCCAGAGACCCAGTTAAAGTTCTGGGGACATGGTTTCAAATCCTGCCATGGCAGATTGTGGATATTGAATTCAAGAAGTATCTGGAATCGAGGGTTTATGATGATCAGGAATTCATTGTTGATTGTTGGAAAAATTCATCTGGTTCACTGATGTCCTTTAGGGAAGGAAACGGTTATTCTTACCTGGTCTGGTCGAGACGTCACTCCACATCCAAAGCAATGCTGTTGACCCTGAACTGCCGTCTGGCATGGCCAGTAAATGCTGGTTGTCCAGAGAAGCCCTCATCCTGTGAACGAGTAACAAATACTCTTGGGTTCTGCAGTAATAATGGATGGTGTCAAGTTGCATCGAAACTGAGTTAACAAAGTGACTGCTAATGTTGTGAAAAATAAATTCCATAAGTGTATATCTGGTAGGTTGAAGAGTATGTTGTGAACCAAACGAGAGAGCAGATTATTTCGGATTTGGTGTTGTGTGGTCGGAAGGACTAATTACTAACCTTGCTCTGAAGCAGCTTTGGAGGAATAGTGACATTAATATGTTGTATTTTACACGGCGTCTGCATTCAATGTGGAATGTTTGAACATTCTGATCAAACATTATGGAAGCCCAGAGGCTAGAATGTCAAGTACGCTCCAATGAATTGGGAAAATACAATATAACATTCAGTGGGAGAACAATGGTTGTGAGACTCATCGAGTCTTCCAGCACGGAAACAGGCCATTCGGCCCAAACTGGTCCATTCCGAATAAAATGTCCATTCACACTAACCCCATTTCCCTGCCATTTCCCTGTATCCTTCTAATCCTTTCCTACCTGTGTATTTGTCCAAATTTATTTTAAAGTTTGTGAATGTACCCGCCTCAACCATTTCTGCTGGCAGCTCATTCCATATGCATACCACCCTGTGTGTAAAAGAAATTGCCCCTCAGGTTCACTTTTACTCTTTCCCCTCTGACCTTAAATTGATGCCCTCTAGTCCGTGATTACCCAATCCTGGGGAGAAAAAGACTGAGTGCATTGACTCTATCCATGCCTCCCATGATCTTATACACTACTATCAGCTCCCTCTCAGCCTCATACAGTCTAAAGTACAAACTCCTAGCTTGTTCAACCTCTCACTATAACTCAGACCATTGTGTCTTGGCAACACCCTTGTAAATTTCTTCTGCATTCTTTCCAGTTAAATAACATCCTTCCCCGAGCAAATTGAACAAAACTGAACATGATACTCCAAGTACGGACTCGCCAACATCCTGTATAACTGCAACAGAACTTTCTAATTTCGATACTCAATGCTCTAACTGATGGAGGATAGTGTGCCAAATGCCCTTTTCACTGCCTTGTCTACCTGGGACTCCACTTACAGAGAACGGTGCTCCTGAATTCCAAGCTCCCACTGTTTCACTGCAATCCTTAAGGCCCTGCCATTCACCACGAAACCCCTACCTTGATTTGAATTTCTAAAATGCAAGGACTTACGCTTATCTGTATTTTACTCCATTTGTCATTTCTCGGCCCATTTCCCCGCCTGATCAAGGTACTGCTGTAATTGCTGAAATTTCTGTTAACCTTCCTCACTGTCTACGATACCACCTATTTTAGTGTCACCTTGAAACTTACAAATCGTGCATTTTCAGCTAAATCATAGATACGTGTAATATATGAATGCATATATATGCTTCAAACAAACAGTAATGGTCTCAGCACCGACCCCTGAGGCATTCCACTCACCACAGGCCACCAGTGTGACAAGCATCCTTCCACGATTACCCTCTTCTTCCTATCATCAAGCCAAGTTTGGACATAATTTGCCAGCTCCCCCTCAATTCCATGCGATCTAACCTTCCAGAGCAGCGTACTATGTGGAACCTTATTGAAGGCCTTACTGAAATCCATATAGACTATGTATACAACCAAGCCCTTGTCAAAGTTACTGGTCACTTCATCAAAGCAGTCTAACAAATTGGTGTGCCATGATTCCCCCATTCACAAAGCCCTGTCTTTCCAAATGCATGTATATCTTCTCTCTCAAAATCTTCTTAAGTAAATTATCTGCTACTGATTTTAGTTTTACTGGTATATGGTTCCCAGGTTTTTCTTCGTCCCTCTTCTTGAATAAGGGTGCAGCATTCACTACCCTCCAGGACCTCACCCAATGGCTACCGATGATGCAAATTACCAACGAGGGCCCCCGTTATTTCTTTCCTGTCCTCCTGCAGTGTTCCTGAATATATCTGGTCAGGACCAGGAGATTTATAGAAATGCAACAAAGTCTGAAAAATATGTCTATTTATTTCAGGTAAAACACCCAAGAGTGAGAAAGTGAGTTGGCAATGATTAGCATAATAAATTAAAAATTATATTAATCACAGGAAGTGACTTCAGAAGAATTCCAGATATAGTGGAATCCTGAGAATTCTCAGAAATGTACAATCCAGAAAAGGAGGGCGATGAAATGGGTAAGCAAATCAAAAAGCGAACATGCATGCAAACAAACAGGAACACAAAGAGTGCATAAACCTATGTTCTATATTTCAAAGGAAAGAGAAAAGCAAAGTCAAATGTGGAAATCTTCAATCAGGAGAGACGAGCTTATTATGGATAACAGGGAAATGGCCAACAAATAACCAGTTACTTTGCATCTATCTTCATG
>NW_025197909.1:0-1019 GCF_004010195.1 Chiloscyllium plagiosum
CAGACAGACACAGGCACACACACAGAAACACAGACACAGAGACACAGACACAGAGACACAGACACAGACAGACACAGAGACAGACAGAGTGTGTGAATTACGGTGTGAATCCCTCTGACAGGCAGCTCCCCGGCTCAGACAGACACAGAGACATAGACACAGAGACACAGACACAGAGACACAGACAGACACAGAGACACAGACACAGAGACAGACAGAGACACAGACAGAGACACAGACACAGACACAGAGACACAGAGACAGACAGAGTGTGTGAATTATGGTGTGAATCCCTCTGACAGGCAGCTCCCCGGCTCAGACAGACACAGACATAGAGACAGACAGAGACACAGAGACAGACACACAGAGACAGACACAGACAGACACAGACACAGAGACAGACAGAGACACAGACACAGAGACACAGACACAGACACACAGACAGAGAGACACCACAGACACAGGGCAATCTCAGATTATTCATTAAAAATAAATATTTGCTTTTGAAATTTATTTTTGTGTCCTAGTACATTGTGTTCAGCTCCCTCTACACCGTCCCCCCACTCCCAGGGACAGGGGGGGTTAGATACAGAGTAAAGCTTCCTCTACACCGACCCCCCACTCCCTGGGACAGGGGGGTTAGATACAGAGTAAAGCTCCCTCTACACCGTCCCCCCACTCCCAGGGACAGGTGGGGTTAGATACAGAGTAAAGCTCCCTCTACACCGTCCCTCCACTCCCTGGGACAGGGGGGTTAGATACAGAGTAAAGCTCCCTCTACACCGTCCCCCCACTCCCAGGCACAGGAGGGTTAGATACAGAGTAAAGCTCCCTCTACACCGTCCCCCCCACTCCCAGGGACAGGGGGTTAGATACAGAGTAACGCTCCCTCTACACCGTCCTCCCGCTCCCAGGGACGGGGGTTAGATACAGAGTAAAGCTCCCTCTACACCGTCCCCCCACTCCCAGGGACAGGGGGTTAGATACAGAGTAAAGCTCCCTCTACACCGTCCCCCCAC
>NW_025197909.1:1956-3845 GCF_004010195.1 Chiloscyllium plagiosum
ACACAGACACAGAGACACAGACACAGACACAGACACAGACACACACAGACACAGAGACACAGTCACAGACACAGACACAGTCACAGACACAGACACAGACACAGACACAGAGACACAGTCACAGACACAGAGACAGACACAGAGACAGACAGGACCCCATCAACACTGGCTCTAATCCCACCCACAGCACGGGGGTAAGGCTTTCTCTACCCCCATCCCCCAGTTAGAGGCTCCCTCTACCCCATCCCCCAGGGACAGCACGGGGGTAAGGCTCCCTCTACCCCGATCCCCCAGGGACAGCACGGGGGTAAGGCTCCCTCTACCCCTCTACCCCATCCCCCAGGGACAGCACGGGGGTAAGGCTTCCTCTACCCCGATACCCCAGTCAGAGGCTCCCTCGACCCCGATCCCCCAGGGCCAGCACCGGGGTAAGGCTCCCTCTACCCCGATACCCCAGTCAGAGGCTCCCTCTACCCCGATCCCCCAGGGACAGCACGGGGGTAAGGCTCCCTCTACCCCAATCCCCCAGGGACAGCACGGGGGTAAGGCTCCCTCTACCCCGATCCCCCAGGGACAGCACGGGGGTAAGGCTCCCTCTACCCCGATCCCCCAGTCAGACACTCCCAGGGACAGCACGCGGTTAGATACAGGGTAAAGCTTCCACTACACCCATCCACCCATCACACACTCCCAGGGACAGCACAGGATTAGATACATGGTACAGCTCCCTCTACACCATCCTCAATCCCAGGGACACGGGGTTAGATACAGGGTAAAGCTCCCTCTACACCGTCCCCCACTCCCAGGGACAGGGGGTTAGGTACAGAGTAAAGCTCCCTCTACACTGTCCCCACTCCCAGGGACAGGGGGGTTAGATACAGAGTAAAGCTACCTCTACACCGTCCCCCCACTCCCAGGGACAGGGGAATTACGGTGTGAATCCCTCAGGCAGGCAGCTCCCCGGCTCAGACAGACACAGACACAGAGACACAGACACAGAGACACAGACACAGACACAGACACAGAGACACAGAGACAGACAGAGTGTGTGAATTACGGTGTGAATCCCTCAGGCAGGCAGCTCCCCGGCTCAGACAGACACAGACACAGAGACAGACACAGACACAGACACAGAGACACAGACACACAGACACACAGACAGACACAGAGACAGACAGAGTGTGTGAATTACGGTGTGAATCCCTCAGACAGGCAGCTCCCCGGCTCAGACAGACACAGACACAGAGACACAGACACAGAGACAGACAGAGACACAGACACAGAGACACAGACATAGACACAGACACAGAGACACAGAGACACAGACAGAGTGTGTGAATTACGGTGTGACTCCCTCAGGCAGGCAGCTCCCCGGCTCAGACAGACACAGACACAGAGACAGACACAGACACAGAGACACAGACACACAGACAGACACAGAGACAGACAGAGTGTGTGAATTACGGTGTGAATCCCTCAGACAGGCAGCTCCCCGGCTCAGACAGACACAGACACAGAGACACAGACACAGAGACACAGACACAGACACAGAGACACAGACAGAGTGTGTGAATTACGGTGTGAATCCCTCAGACAGGCAGCTCCCCGGCTCAGACAGACACAGACACAGAGACAGACACAGAGACACAGACACACACACACACACAGACAGACAGAGTGTGTGAATTACGGTGTGAATCCCTCTGACAGGCAGCTCCCCGGCTCAGACAGACAGAGACACAGAGACACACAGACAGACAGAGACACACAGACACACAGACAGACACAGGCACACACACAGAGACACAGACAGACACAGAGACATAGACACAGAGACACAGACACAGAGACACAGACACACACACACACACAGAGACAGACAGACACAG
>NW_025197909.1:4298-5342 GCF_004010195.1 Chiloscyllium plagiosum
ATACAGAGTAAAGCTCCTCTACACCGTCCCCCCACTCCCAGGGACAGGGGGTTAGATACAGAGTAAAGCTCTCTCTACACCGTCCCCCACTCCCAGGGACAGGGGGTTAGATACAGAGTAAAGCTCCCTCTACACCGTCCCCCCACTCCCAGGGACAGGGGGTTAGATACAGAGTAAAGCTCTCTCTACACCGTCCCCCACTCCCAGGGACAGGGGGTTAGATACAGAGTAAAGCTCCCTCTACACCGTCCCCCCACTCCCAGGGACAGGGGGGTTAGATACAGAGTAAAGCTCCCTCTACACCGTCCCCCTCATTCCGAGGGACAGGGGGTTAGAAACAGAGTAAAGCTCCTTCTACACCATCCTCCACTCCCAGGGACAGGAGGTTAGATACAGAGTAAAGCTCCTTCTACACCGTCCCCCCCACTCCCAGGGACAGGGGGTTAGATACAGAGTAAAGCTCCCTCTACACCGTCCCCCCCACTCCCAGGGACAGGGGGTTAGATACAGAGTAAAGCTTCCTCTACACTGTCCCCCCACTCCCAGGGACAGGGGATAGATACAGAGTAAAGCTTTCTCTACACCGTCCCCCACTCCCAGGGACAGGGGGTTAGATACAGAGTAAAGCTCCATCTACACCGTCCCCCACTCCCAGGGACAGGGGGTTAGATACAGAGTAAAGCTCCCTCTACACCGTCCCCCCATTCCCAGGGACAGGGGGTGAGCTAGAGAGTAAAGCTCCCTCTACACCGTCCCCCACTCCCAGGGACAGGGGGTTCGATACAGAGTAAAGCTCCCTCTACACCGTCCCCCCCACTCCCAGGGACAGGGGGTTAGATACAGAGTATAGCTCCCTCTACACCATCCCCCCACTCCCAGGGACAGGGGGGTTAGATACAGAGTAAAGCTCCCTCTACACCGTCCCCCTATCAAACACTGAGACTGAATCTGCTGACAACGATCACCATGGTGACAAATACACGCACAATGTCTTCCTGCTTATCGCAGGGTATCTCTCAGGGAGATATCTGTACACTGACTGGT
>NW_025197910.1:0-2239 GCF_004010195.1 Chiloscyllium plagiosum
AGAAACCCCACACCAACGGGGTAGTTGGTGAGTATGGGTGAGCATACTTACTGAAACAGTGCAAACATTTGAGGAGGATGCAGTGGCAGCAGCTTCAGAAGTGAGAAAGGAAAGTTTAAAGACATTTCCAGAAACAGTCCCACAGCAGCAGAAACAGGAATGGGAAAAGGGTGGGGCAGTAATAGACATAGGATGATCCAGCAGTGCCACTGTATAAGACAAACATTATGAAAAACATATCATGGGCTGGCCCATATTGAGCAGGATAAAATGCAATATCGGATGATCAACGACAGGGGTGTTCTGGAACAAGAAGGTTTTGTCGAAGGGGTGTAGTCTGTACACAGCGTGAGCCAGGGAAAACAATCAGGATAAAATGGAGGCAGCTGCAGGGATCCAGGGGCCCACGGGAACAATCAAAAATGGATTTTACGTACTCTCCATCCCAATCCCAGGGAAGGAAATCCTGCTGGGTCTTAATAAACAGGTTTACTCAGTGGGCGGGAGCATTCCCCTGCAGATTCTGACCAACGGACACACGTTCCAGGAAACGAAGTTAAGCAGCTCTGGGGCCTGTTTGGTACTGAGCAGAAATCACATCTCACATACCACCCCCCCAGAGCTCAGGGACAGGAGAAGGAATGAAGCAGACACTGAAAGCTAGTCTGACTAAGGCCCTGACAGAGACAGGCAGGGATGGGTTAATGTACTCCCCACAATCCTCATGAAACTGACGTCAACCCCAGCAAAGGGAACTGAGCAATCCCCCTTTGAATTAGTGACCGGATGGACTATGCAGCTGCCAGAGGGTATGGTAATGGGAGGGCAGGAGATGTACAATGGCAAGGATAGGGTGAAACAATTTGTGAAAGAACTGACAAAGCAACTGCATGAGCTGAGAGGGGAAGTTGCAGACGGACAGAGAATCAGAGACTGGGAAAGGGAGCTCATAAACATCCGAGCTGACATCCCGAACCCAGGAGATCGGATCGGGGGGAAATATTTGTGGAACGTATGAAAGAAACACATCAAAATGCTGGACTTGGCTGGGGGAACCACAGAATTCCAGAGAGGGAACTCTTCCATCATGCATTAGTAAGAAGCTCTGAATAAACATTGGTCGTGCTGCTCAGCACAGAAGTCAAGGCTCCTCTTTGATACTTCTCCCCACAACAGAGTGCAGGGGTATGTTGCCGGCTGGAGGTCTGCGACCAGTGCCTCTGTTCCACAAGGGTCAGAGCTGGGACATCTGTTGTTTGTAATACATATAAATGATTAGCCTGAAAATGTAAACGATTTAATTAGCAAGTCTGTAGATGGCACAAAGTGAAGAAGTTGTGAATCGTGAAGAATGTTGTCAAAGGAAACATCAAGGACGCGATCAGTTGGAAGGTTATGCGGAGAAATTGCAGATAGATTTAAATTCAGACAAGTGTGACGTGATGCGTTTTGGGCGGCTCATTGTAAGAGGAATGTATACACTAAAAGGAAGTGCCCTGAGCAGCATTGATATACAGAGGTGCAAGTTCACAGCTCTCTGAATGTGGTGAAGGAGGTGGATGGCAGGTTTGCCTTCTTCTGTCAGGGGACTGTTTATAAAACTGTCATCAGGCCACCTTTGCAGTATTGTGTGCTGTTTTGAGCACCGCATTATAAGGAGGATGTGGAGGCTTTCGAGAGGGTGGAAATGGGTTTACCAGGATGTTGCCTGGATTGGGAGAGGTTGAAAAATCTTGGATTGTTGTCTTTGGAAAGTCAGTGGCTGTGGAGTGATCCGAGAGGCACAGACAGAGTGAATAATCTGAATCCTTTTCCAAGTGGAAACGACCAATTCCACAGGCCATTGATTTAAGGGGAGAGGGGGCAGGTTTAAAGGAAATGAAAACCGAAAGAACAGCAGATGGTGTAAACCAGAAAGAAAAACAGAAGTTTCTGGAAAAGCTCAGCAGTTCTCGCAGCATCTGTGAAGAGAAATTAGTTAACATTTCTGAGAAAGGGGGACTGGACCCGAAACATTAATTGATTTTTCTTCACAGATGCTGCATGACCTGCTGAGCATTTTCAACAACATCTGTGCAAGTTAAAAGGGAGTTGTGTCAGACAAGTTTATTATGCAGAAGGTGGTCAGTGACTAGAATGTACTTGCCTGAGAGATGGTAAAAACAGAAACAATCACAATGTTTAAGAGACATTTGGACAGACAGATAAGCAGGCATGGGTTGGCAGGGATATGGATCAT
>NW_025197910.1:5046-5343 GCF_004010195.1 Chiloscyllium plagiosum
GATTTTCTGGTTCATCAGGACTGGGTAATCACACATACGTTTGCTCAATGATTGCAGGAGTTGGATGTTGACGGGCTATTGACATCCATCTCCAAACCATGTATTCTGGGGTTTGTTTCTGATGATGATTGGAAGCAAGATCAGTCTTGTTATCTTTTGGGGATAAAACCAGTTTCAATTAGCTTTCTGTTAAATGCATGGCAATCAATTCTATCTCACAACTCTCAGGCAGATTAGGTTTTGTAGAAGGACTCTCCATCTCCTCAACCTCCTCCATCCACATCTCCAACAGTACAA
>NW_025197911.1:0-1033 GCF_004010195.1 Chiloscyllium plagiosum
TGTTGAAAAGAAGAAGGAACTGTGGAAAAAGAGAGGTTTGTGGAAAGAATCAATGATTTTAGACGAGATTATTTGCATGCAAGGTATTTTTGAAATCCTTATACGTTGCTTAATACAATATGTAATTCTCTTTTAATGGACATGTGTACATCACCACCAACAGCCCCTTCAACACGCGCCAACTCCCGAAAGTCATCCTTCTAAATTTGCTGTCTGATAAGCCGCTTCATTCCTGGGAGGACGCAGTCACTGCCCTCTCATTATCCCTTTTAAAATGTTGCCTTCTCTGTGTTTGTTCATATTGACGTGCGTAATTGCGAGGGATAGAGTCAAAGAGCTATCGAACCACAGCATGGAGAACAGCCCTTTGGCCGAAACTGATCAATACCAAACAAAATGTCCATTCACGGTCACCGTATTTCCCTGCCCTTGGCCTACATCCTCTCAACCCTTTCCTATACATATATTTGTCCAAATTCTTTTAAATGTTGTTAATGTACTTACCTCACAACTTCTGCTCTAGTTCATCCCCCGTCAGTCTCCTATGCTCAAAAGAAAAAAAAGAATCCTTGCATGTCCAACGTCTCTCTACAAATCAGACACTTTAGTCCTGGAAATTTACTTTTCCATTTCGTCAGCACTCTTTCCAGTTTCGTAACATAGTTCTTCCAGCAAGGTGATCAAAACTGAGCACTGCAATCCATTTCCCGCCCACCAACATCCTGTAAACATGCAACATACCTTCCCAACATCTGTACTCAATGTCCTGACTGATGTCGGCTAGTGTGCCATTAGTCTGCTTCACTACCCTGTCTACCTATGATTCCACTTTCAGAAAACTGTGAACCTGAACTCCAAGGTCCCTCTGCTCCACTACATTGCTTAAGGCCCTACCTTTCACCACAAAACTCCAACCTTGGTTTTATTTTGTTCGAAATTCAACATCTCACATTTAACTATTTTAAACTCCAAACGATACCGTCTATTTGAGTGTCATCAGCAAACCTACTGATTATGGAGGAGAAAGTGAGGA
>NW_025197911.1:1323-5343 GCF_004010195.1 Chiloscyllium plagiosum
TCAGTCCTTGCCTTTCCAAATACATGTACATCCTGTCCCTCAGGATTCTCTCCAACATCTTGCCCACCACCGATGTCATGCTCACCGGTCTGTTGTTCCCTGCCTTTTCCATCCCAATTTGTATAATAATGGCACCACGTAAATCAGCCTCATGTCTTCCTGCATTATTCCTTCGGCTGTTGATGATAAGTACATGTCATCAAGATTCCCAGCACTTACTTCCCAAGCTTCCCACTGAGTTCTCGTGTACCCCTGATCAGTGCCCATGAAGTGCGTTGTGATTACACATCATTTGGTTCGTGTATGGAACGAACGTCCTGAGAAGTGATGGGTGTGGGTAAAGTTACAACGTTTAAAAGACATTTGATTAAGTGCAAGTATAAGGGAAGGTTTGGGAAAATATGATCCAAGCACATGCAAGTGGGACTGGCTTAGATTGAGATTATCATCCGCATGGACTGTATGGGCCGATAGGTCTGTTTACAAACACTCAGTGTAACTCTCTGACTCCAAGTGTGTTTGTATGTCCAAGCATGTATCTGCGCATTTCTGTCCGCACTTGTCTATTTGTGTGCGTTTATATGTATATCTGTGTGCCCCTCTGTGTGTATCTATCTCTCTGCACATGTTATGTGTCTATTTCTCTGAGTGTGTGTGTGTCTGTGTGCCTGTGACTGTCTGTGTGTTTGTGTGTGTGTGTGTGTGTTTGTTGATGATGCTGTGAGCTGCTGCCCTCCCTCTGTCCCTCGTAAACTGAATCTCTGATGATTTTTACCCTCCACTCCAAGCTGTACAGTGCTGGGGGGAGACGAGCAGAGACTGACAGCAAAATAAAGCTCAGCAGGTCTGGCAGCATCTGTGGACAGAAATGAAAGTTAACGTTTTAGGTCGAGTGACCCTTCCTCAGAACTCGTGTCAGGTGGATATTACATCACTGTAAGCACCATAGTGACTGCCAGACTCGTCCCACGCAGACACACACAGATATACACACACACACTGATACAGAGATTTAGAGAAACTCATTAATACGCAGAAACTAATACAGACATGGAATGTCTGTCGGTATTTCTCTTGCTCCAGGGTGACCTTGTCAGCATTTCACTTGCTTTGTCTGGTGGGTGTCAGTATTTAAGTCTGTCCTCAGGGAGTGTGTGAATAGTGCACTTCCTCACAATAGTGAGTGAATCGGTATTTCTGTGTGGTGTGTGACTGTAGGACAATTTCAAAATATGCAGATACTAAACCTGGAAGAATTATAATGTTTGTGATGGACAGTGTGGAACTCCAACAGGACAGTGACACATTGGTGTAGTTTTCAGGTTTATGGCAGATGAGGATTAATGCAGAGCAGTGTGAGGTGATGCACTTCGGTAGGAAGGACATTGAAATACAGTATAAAACAGGCTGTAAGGTTAGCAGTGGTGGACTCTCCCTCTTTATAGGCACTTAGGCGGGCATTGGATAGGTATATGGAGGATAGTGGGTTAGTATAGGTTAGGTGGGCTTGGATCGGCGCAACATCGAGGGCCAAAGGGCCTGTACTGCGCTGTATTCTTCTATGTTCTATGTACCTTTTCGGCAAGATATCATCCTGGATTCCCGTTTGCACACATAGAATGTGCTATCTGTCCCCATAACTATCGAGTGCTCTATCACTAATGTCCTGTCAACCTTTAACATTTCCCGCTGTGCTCCAGAGCCAGTAGCGGTGCCATCCATCTGATTACTGCTGCTTTACCCGAAGTCATCCCCCCATGCGTAACCATACATGTATACGTGTTTCCGAGGGGAAAGTCCACAGGGGATTCCTGAATTCTCTGCGAACTCCTTTTGACTTTCCTAGTGGTCACCCAGTTACTATGTTCCAATACCTTCGTTGTGACCACCTCACTAAAAGCCGTGTCTATGAAGCTCTCAGCATCGTGGATGATACTGAGTGCATCCAGCTTCAACCCCATCACCCGGTCTCCCAATAACTGCATCTGGGGGCACATCCCATTTGTGTAGTCTTCAGGGGCAATGGACGTCTCCCAGGGTTCTCACATCCTGCAGGAGGAGCATGCAACTGCCACATCTGTGGAGTTTACTGCAGTGAAACTAAAAATGTATAGTGAAAATGACTTTTCCTGAGCTTACATGTGTACGTTTTTTGGAGCTGCTGTTTTCCAAAGCTCCTCGAGCCAAAACCTTAATTCTTCCTCTGCTGTCAACCAGTTTTGCAATGGCACATCTCTCGACATCTCCACTTCCCTTTTCGTTCAGAGCAGGAAGGAAGAAAAGTAACACTACTGTGATGGCCTCTTTGGGCCTTAAGTACTCTTTGCCACCAAGCCCACGATAACCTGCTCAGTATACGTGACTGTTTGTTCTCGGAAAGGGTCTTCCTGAGGTCCTTCTTCTGTTAATGGTGAATGCCCTGGTGCAATTCTTCACCCCGATAGCCAAACACAGTTGTCACAGTCCTCTGCTTGTCTTCGTGGACATCACTCTTGTGTGATGTGTGAATGGCATTCTGCTTCACACAATCGAAACTGCTCTGATTTATTCAGTATGAAATTCTTTTTTGATCAATTTATAACCTTTTCTTACCAGAATATGAAAACAATTGAAGGTTCTGTGAATGCCAACTACCACTATTTCGCTCTTCTTAAAATACACCTTACAGCAAATTGCATATGAGCCTGGGGGAAATAGTTGATAAATATCATGGTTGGAGAAAGTGAGGTCTGCAGACGCTGGAGGTCAAAGCTGAAACTTTATTGCTGGAACAGCACAGCAGGTCAGGCAGCATCTAGGGAACAGAAGATTCGACGTTTCGGGCACATGCCTGAAGAAGGGCATGTGCCTGAAACGTCGAACCTTATGCTTAGACCAGCTTAACAATGATAGTGTTTAATGGCTGATATCCATTAAGGTGACAAACATACACCCTGTCTGTAGTTTAATTGGAAACTAATTGAGAGTGTATAACAAAATAAATCAATTGTCAGGTTCATTAAACAATATCACTAAGCGAGTTAACAAATCAAGCATTTGAAAACTTTTTTTAAAGGAAGTAATTTGTTGTCAGAGAAAATCTAATTCTTTGTGTTTCGTCACATCTTTTTGGTTTTCTAGTCAAATTAAGCAAATAGATAATTATTTGTACTGAGTTGCTGAGTATGGTGAAATCATGGTACAATTTATTATTTAAAAATCCTTATTTCCCATTAGATAATGTGGGTGGAGGTGCAGGTGAATCTGTGGCGGATATGGAAGTTTCCTTTGGGGCCTTGGTTGCCCTACCAAAAGTCAAGCTGGTAGTAAAAACGACATTTCAGTGGCGACTTTAAAGCATTGGTCCCATTCGTGTTAACTCTGGTACTCAACGTGCTTGTATGTTTCAATAATCAGTTTTTTCCATAAATGACTAAGAGTTCATGGCAGTAAACAAGATTGCCATGATGCAAAAATACAAAGTAAAATGATATCACATATACTATGCTTAAGCATATCTTGTAGCTTAATAGAATTCCTACAGTGTGGAAACTGGCCATTCAGCCCAGTAACCCGCCCCCCCATATCATCACACTATTCTTTCTCTGTAATACGCCATTTCCCATGGCAAATGCACCTAATCGATACATTCCTGAATTCTATGGATAAACTAGCATAACCAATCCACCTAACCTGTACATGTTTCGGCCGAGAGACGAAACAATATCTCAGTGCGGAAACCCACATAGCCATGGGGGCACGTCAAACCCCACACAGGCAGTAGCTCGTGGGTGGAATCGATTTAATGTCACTTGTATTGTGACTTAGAAGTACGAATCATTGCATCACCGTTCCGCCTCCACCCCCCCCCCCTTTGATCAGACACTGCTGTATTTTATTTTTGTTTGCAATACCATCAACTCTTCAGATCGTTAGGATTACGTTATTTCTGAATTTACATTTGAAAAACTCAGAATTACGTTGAGGAATCTTAGTTGCTGCACAAATGTGTTTTTTTTATGACGTGGCACAGTCCAAGAT
>NW_025197912.1:0-5343 GCF_004010195.1 Chiloscyllium plagiosum
TGCGCTTTTCCAGCAACACATTTTCAGCTTATTTTCCCTTTGCCCATCGGGGACTGTTAACTTTATGTATAGAACTCCAAAGCCTATTTGCCCTCTTGCTAAACCACCAATTGGGATTACTCCTGATCAATTAATATCTGAATCTTTGCTTTCCAATAATATCTCTAACTGTCTGGTGTGATGAGCTTCCAGCTCAAATGTCCTCCTGCATTTCTCTTACCAGGTGTGGAGTTAAAGGCTTTGCTGTTAAATGCGGTTTATCCCTTACTGATTTGTTCATGAGTTTATCTGCAGATTGTTTGGCAGTTCTGCTGCTGCAGGGGCTGACTGATCAAATGAGTAATTCTTCAGATATTAAAATCTTTCAAAGTGTCTTTGTTCTGTTGAAGTTCCCTGCTCTCGAATCCACAGGAATATTCACTGTTCTTACCTTGTCGTATTAAGCAACAGTGCACTATTTTGTGTGTGCTGTGGTGCCAAACCCTACCAGCTTGTGGATGGGGTAGTTTATTCCCATGATCCTCTATTGTGCACTGTGTCTAAAGATTATTTGGTTTACAGCAGTAGAGACAAACCACTGATGAGTACAAACAAGAAAAAGCTCTTATCTTTCACAAGGTGTAGCTTCTTGCATGTTAGCAATCAGATAGACAATACATTAGAAAGTACATTGCTACTCAGACCATTTTGAGGTGTGTGGATATAGTTCTTCACTCTACAAATCTTGAGATGTTCTGCCTTTCCCCATCCAAATCCTGATAGCACTAACAATTGGGTGGGCCTTAATGCAATCTCCAATATTCACCTTTCAGAACCATTTACCTTATACAACACTCTTC
Source organism: Chiloscyllium plagiosum (assembly GCF_004010195.1). NCBI lineage: Eukaryota > Metazoa > Chordata > Chondrichthyes > Orectolobiformes > Hemiscylliidae > Chiloscyllium > Chiloscyllium plagiosum. Next base: position 840 of record NW_025197912.1, read on the forward strand.
AACGTTGACCAATTCCATCAATAAACAGTGATTGTATTAGGTTGTTAAAAATGCCCTTTCCCTATTTTCTGCCATTTTTTTCATGGAAACAGTTAGGGTCAGTTAAGTCTACAAAATGTAAGTAAATGGATTAAAAATTGTACACAATGCATTATAGTTATCATCCCAAGCTACTGAAGGAGAAAAAGCATGTTCAGCAATTCCAGGTTTGAAAGCTGCTTACTCTTTCTTCCCAAGATATTCAGGTAACCATAGGACTTCTATTAAGTCACTCATCTCCACATTGGGAATTGTATTTGTATTGCTTTTTTTGACCAATTATTGGCTGATTAATATGTTTTATACCAGTGTGATTTCAGGAACGCAATATGCTTGGATTCACCCAGAGATGTTGTATTCCATTCATACCATTTAACTTTTTTTCTTTAAAATGTAATAATTAAATTGAATGGACAAGGTGCATACATCAGCCAGTTCAAGAAGATGGGTAGCTTACCAGGCATGATGGAACATATGTGTCTCATCTTATTAGCGTGGGTTATATCCTCTATCCCTCCCTATTCAAGCAGTAGAACAGCTAATGTCCCATGACTTGTATTTGTGTTATAAATCTACAAGGAATAAAAGAGCATTCAAGCTAAATCTGGAAGAACACACAAATAAAACAGATATGAGCAAGCATAGACCATGAGGCCCATTGAGCATCTTCAATATGACCCTGCCTGATCTTGGACTTCAACTTTACTTTGCTGGCCATTCCCCATTTACTGGGATTCCCTGGAAACAAACATCTGACCATTCGAACCTTAAATGTATTCAGTGATGGAGACACAGAACACTACAGTAGAGAATTCTAAAGATTCACAATCCTTTGAAGGAAGCAATCCCTTGTTAACTCCCTTACCCTGACATCATGCCCACATTTTTGACTCCCCAACCAGAGGATACAATCGCTCAGTATTTACCTCATTCAGGTCCTTCAGGATCTTGTATGGCTCCATGCAATTGCTTCTCATTCTAATAAATAGAATATAATTAACAGAATATAGGCCCAGTTTAGTCAGCCTCCTGTCATATGACAAACAACTCATCCCATCAAACAATTTAGTGAATATTCACTGCACCCTTTTCAAAGTAAGTATATCCTTTCTTAAATATGGAAACTGAAACTGCCCATCGTACTCTCATCAGAACCTTGTACATTTATGGTAAGACTCAATCCCCTTGCAAAACAGCCTTACATTCCATTTGCCTTCCTAATCACTTGCATGATCTTTATACAAATATTCTGTGTTCCTTGAATGAGCACATCCAAATCCAAATCTCTTTGAATATCAACACTCAAAAATTTCTCACCTTCTAAAAATATTCTGGGTTTTTATATTCTTATGACCAAAGTAAATAACTTCATACTGCCCCCCTATCAGTCATCCTGCTGTCCACTCATCTAGTCTTGATAGCCTCTGTCTCCCTCATAGCTTACTTTTCCAGCCAGCTTTCTATCAACAGAAAGCTTCAATGTTTATTGTCTGTTTCTTCATCTAAGTCATGAATGTAAATTCTGAGTAGCTGAGACCTCAGTAATGATTTTACTTCATGCCACCTTTAATGCCTGTAAACTTGAAAATGCCCTGTTTGTGCCTACGTTGTGCTTGCTATCTGTTAACCAATTCTCCATCTACACTATTATATTGCCACCAACTCTGTGAACCTTTAGTTTTCATATTAACCTTTTGTTTAGCACCGCTTTGGATGTCTTTCGGAAAGTGAAAGTGAGGACTGCAGATCCTGGAGATCAGAGTCTAGATTAGAGGGGTCTGGAAAAGCATGGCAGGTCAGGAAGCATCTGAGGAGCAGGAAAATTGATGTTTTGGGCAAAAGCCCTTTATCAGGAAATGTCTTTTGGAAAACCAGACACACTGCAGCTAGTGTGCAGCTTGGTTCATCACTATCTATCCTACTAACTAAATCCTCAAAAAATACTCATAAACTTCCCAAGCAGGATTTCTGTTTAGTAAAACCATGCTGGTTTGTTGTAATCATTTGTTAAGTGCATCATTAAGATGTCCTTAATGATACGAAATTTGAACCAAGAAATATTGTTTCAAAGCCATCAAAGTGGCATTGTATGAACACTAGGGAAAAGGGAAAGGCAAGGATAAGGTTGTCAAGATAAAAACTAGTGGTTGCTAAATACCTGTGAGAAAGACAATGAGGAGATATTCCACTGAATGTCATGGAGGAGATCAACAGGTTGGGAAAATCATTTCACATTGCACTGAGAGAATACTAGACACAGTAGGTTCAGAGGGCATTTGGTCAATTGCAGAATGAAGTGATCAGCAAATCAAAGGATCAGGTTTGATGATCAGTACAATTAGAATTAGGTTTAGATTTAGACTTACATGTTGTCCTACTGTAAAGCGTGTTTTGTTAACACAAATTCGCTGTAACGCGATTGATGACTTAGGGACACTGTTTCGAAAGTGTGAACTTTCAAAACATGTTGACTGTAACACAATTACATTGCCAACACTTTAGGAGCTGTTTCTAAAGCATAATGTTTCTACAATGAGGGGTTGCACAAGAACGCAACCTTTACATTATTGCAAATGTATTAAATATTGTCACTTGTATCTACTTCATGCTCTGACGCCATCTTGGATTAATGAATACATTACTGAATAAATTGTATAAATTGTAATATACTGAATACATTGAATTGAAACTGAAACAGCTTCAGAAGTTCATCTTTCCCTCTCGGTAGACTGCAGCCTCCCTACTCCTCCAATCTCCGCCATCCGATGTCCCTGGCATCCTGGCATTGTCTCCTTTTCAGCTGCCAGCAGCAATATCACTTCCACATCTGTCTCTGAGCTGGAGATGGTCACACTACGAGGGTTCATCACCTCAAGACCAGGAGTACACACTGTCCTTCACCTCGAGACCAGGAGTACGCACTGTCCTTCACCTCGACACCAGGAGTACACACTGTCTCTCACCTCGAGACCGGGAGTACACACTATCCATCACCTCGAGACCGGGAGTCCAGACTGTCCTTCACCTTGAGACCGGGATTCCGTGCTGTCCCTCACCTCGAGACCAGGAGAACACACTGCCCTTCACCCCGAGACTGGGAGTACACACTGTCTCTCACCTCGAGACCAGGAGAACACACCGTCACTCACCTAAAGACCGGGAGTACACACTGTCCCTCACTTCGAGACCAGGTGTACATGCTGTCCCTCCCTCGTGACCAGGAGTGTACACTGTCCTTCACCTCAAGACTGGGAGTACACACTGTCCTTCACCTCGAGACTGGGAGTACACACTGTCCCCCACCTCAAGACTGGGAGTACATGCTATCCCTCACCTCGGGACCATGAGTACACACTGTCCCTCACCTTGAAACTGGAACTACACACTGTCCCTCACATCGAGACCAGGAGTACACACTGTCCCTCACCTTGAGACCGGCAGTACACACTGTCCTTCTCCTCAACACCAGGAGTACACACTGTCCCTCACCTCGAGACCGGGAGTACACACTGTCCTTCACCTCAAGACTGGGAGTACACACTGTCCATCACCACGAGACCAGGAATACACACTGTCCCTCACCTCGAGTCCGAGATTACACACTGTCCCTCACCTTGAGACCGGGAGTACACACTGTCCCCTGCCTCAAAACTGGGAGTACATGCTGTCCCTCACCTTGAGACCAGGAGTACACACTGTCCCTCACCTCGAGACCGGGAGTACACACTGTCCCTCACCTCGAGACCAGGAGTACACACTGTCCTTCACCTCGAGACTGGAAGTACACACTGTCCCACACCTCAAGGCTGGAAGTACACACTGTCCATCACCTCGAGACCAGGAGTACACACTGTCCCTCATCTCGAGACTAGGAGTACACACTGTTCTTCACCTTGAAACTGGGAGTATGCAATATTCTGCACCTCAAGACCGGGTGTACACACTGTCCTTCACCTTGAGACCAGGAGTACACACTGTCCTTCACTTTGACACCGGGAGTACATACTGTCCCTCACCTCGAGACCAAGAGTACACACTGTCCTTCACCTCGCGACCAGGAGTACACACTGTCCTTCACCTCGAGACCAGGAGTACCCACTGTCCCTCACCTCGAGACCAAGAGTACACATTGTCCTTCACTTCGAGACCAGGAGTACACACTGTCCCTCACTTCGAGACCAGGAGTACACACTGTCCCTCACCTCGTGACCAGGAATACACACTGTCCCTCACCTCGTGACCAGGAATACACACTGTCCTTCACCTTGAGACCAGGAGTACACACTGTCCCTCACCTCAAGACTGGGAATGCACACTGTCCTTGTCCCTCACCTCGAGACCAGGAGTACACACAGTCCTTCACCTTGAGACCAGGAGTACACACTGTCCCTCACCTCAAGACTGGGAGTGCACACTGTCCCTCACCTTGAGTCCGGGAGTACACACTGTCCCTCACCTCGAGACC
>NW_025197913.1:0-5344 GCF_004010195.1 Chiloscyllium plagiosum
TGGGAGTGCAGAACGTCTGCAATGGGACACAGATTGGGGGAGGACACAGCAACAAGCAATGGCATACAGACAGAGGATGGCTGTGAGCAAAGCTTCAGTAAAAATAAACAGTACAATATACATGTGATGGAAACTTTCTTTTTTGTGGAAAAGACGAAACAGCAGAAATTTATTTAAATGCAAGGAGAATGCAGAACTCAGTGTTACAGAGGGATTTGTGTGTCTTAGTACATGAATCACATCAAATTAACCTGAAGATGTAGAAAGTGATTTCGAAGGTAAATGTCATGATCCTGTTTCGTGCAAGGGGTGTTGGGTATGATCTTAGCGATGTTTTCTGCATCAGTACGGGGCATTGTTGAGATTACATCTGTTGTTTTATGTGTAGTTATAACTGCCTAAACTAAAAAAAAAAACAAAATTGCTTTCAAAACGTTTCAAATATGTTTCTCTTTACTCATTCTTGGGATGAAGGCATTACGTTGTGAAGAATTAACAGTTCGGCCTGAGAATGAGGGATGTTTTATTGACCATACAAGACCTTGAGAAGAGTGTAGTTGGTGAATACCGGATGGATATTTCTTCTTGTGTGGGAGAATAAAACTGGGGAAATACTTTAAGAATAAGTCAGGTTCAAAGGAAAGGTCATTGGACCGAAAAATTTAACTCTGAATTCTGTTCCTACATGCTGACAGACAAGCTGAGCTTTTCCAGCAATTACTGTATATGTTTAAGAATATTCATTTAAGAATAAGTCAGGTTCAAAGGAAAGGTCATTGGACCGAAAAATTTAATTCTGAATTCTGTTCCTACATGCTGACAGACAAGCTGAGCTTTTCCAGCAATTACTGTATATGTTTAAGAATATTCATTTTAACACAGATATTGTGAAGTCATGAAACGCTTCCTTTTACATTATGCAAGCACATATTAACACATCTTCAAAACAATTATGTCCATTTATTGTTAATGAATTGATTCTGCAATAACACACTGACCTGGAGTCGAGAATGTGATGGAGTCATATAGTTCGGACAATGTTCAAGAAGAGCTCACAGAGTCCAGTGTGGGACTGATAACGTGACTGATTTAACTTACGGATGGAAAATGTAGCCTATCTGTGGAGAAACATTCTATTGCTCCCTTTCTGTTTCGCTATCGCTCATCACAGCAATGTGTGGGAATGAACAAAATCCCAGTCGTCTTTCCCACTAATGGAGGATTCCTGATGAGGATTCATTGGAATCTCCCCATTGCCTGAAGCAAAGCGATTCAGCCAAATTCAACTGTTTCATGAAGAAATCCCATTGTCAGAAGGCTGTGCAAGCAGAATAACGACAGAAGTAATTCTCCAACTCGATCGTGAGGGGAACAGACAGGAGATTCTGTGGCTGCAAATGGGAATCCGGAATGGTGTGTAGCCTCCCACATGCCAGGGTCCAGGATGTCTCAGAGCGGCTGCAGAACGTTCTCACCGGGGGTGGGGCGAGTGGGCGGGAAGCAGCCAGAAGTCATTGTGCACATTGGTACAAAGGACAGAGTGACGCAGTAGATATAGTGATGACATCCTGCAGAGTGATTGTAGAAGGCTAGGTAAAAGGATAAAAGACAGTGGTAATATCCAGTTTACTTCCAGTTCTCCATGCTAGTGAGGGTAAGAATAGGAGGATATGGCAGATGAAGGGGTGGCTAAAGAATTGGTGCAGGGCGCAGAGATTTTTGGATTACTGGGATCTTTTGTGGGGCAAGGTGACGTGTTCAGGAAAGACGGGTTGTACCTGAACTGGAAGGGGACCAATATGCTGGCAGGCAGGTTTGCAACTGCTGCAAGGAAGGCGTTCAACAAGATTGGCTGGGGTTGGGGAGGGGTCTGATCCTCAACAACAGGGAGGCAGATGCGAGGCTGGAAGGAGATACAGTAATCAGAAACAGTAAAATAAAGAGACAGGTCAGGCTAGTCAACGACAGGGAGCAAAGAATGCCTGTTGGATTAAATTGCAACTATTCCAATGCAAGATGGCTGACAGGTAAGGCCGATGAACTCCGGGCATGGATTGGTGCGTGGGACTGGGATATTATAGCCATTACAGAAACATGGCTAAGGGAGAGAAACACCGGCAGCTTAATGCAGGACGGTACAGGTGCTTTATGCGGGAGAGAGATGGTGGAAAGAGGGGACGGGGAGTTTCATTTTTGATTAAGGCGAGTATCACAGCAGTAAACAGACATAAAATATCTGATGGATCATCATGTGAGGAATTGTCTGGGGAGCTAATAAATAAGAAGGGAATGGTGATAGGATTTGGATTGTACTATAGGCCCCCAAATAGTAAACGAGGAATTAGGGGAACAAAAATATATGGACAGACTGGGGAGACTTGCAAGGCCAATAGGATTGCATTAGTAGGAGATTTTAATTTTCCTAACATGGACTGTGAATGACAGAGAATTAAGGACTGAGATGGGGTGTATTTATTAAGTGTGTTCCGAATAGTTTCCTCAAGCAGTATGTAGAGAGTGCAACTCGGGAAGGGACGAAACTTGACCTATTCTAAGATCTAGGGCAGGGCAAGCGACTGAGGTGACAGTGGGGGAGCACTCTGGGACCAGTGACCACAGTTCTATTAATTTTTAAACAGTTATGGAGAAGGACAAAACTGCTCCACATGTTCAAGTTCAAACTTGGGGCAAGGCGAATTTTGATGGAATTAGACAGGAGCTCGTAGCGGTTGGTTGGAGGAGTTTGTTTGCAGGCAAAGGGACCTCCTGCAAGTGGGAGGCCTTTAAAAGTGACATGTCTACAGTTCAAGGTGTATATGTTCCTGTGAGGGTAAAAGGCAATGTTGGTAGGAAGAGGGACCCTCGGATGTCAGGAGATATTGAGGCTTTGACGAGCAAAAAGGAGGCGTGGCTCAGGTCCAGGCAGCTGGGATCGAGGGAATACCAGGAGGTGTACAGGGGATACAGTAGTTTACTGAAGAAGGAAATCAGGAGGGCGAAAAGGGGGCGCAAGATCTCTTTGGCTGAGAATATTGGGGTGAATCAAAGAGGTTCATTAAGTATGTTAAAGTAAAAAGAATAACTAAATGAGAATATGACCCCTCCAAGTCCAAAATGGACATGCATGTCTAGAACCGTAGATTTGCGCGATTCTCAATGAATATTTCTCCTCTGCCTTTACCGTGGAGAAAATCATGAAGACTTGGGAGGTTAACAAAGGTCGTCGTGTTATCTTGGGGTGAGTCAATATCACGGGAGAGGATGCATTAAAATGTATGAAGGTGGAAAAACCTCCTGCTCCTAAACAGATGCAACCATGAACACTGCAAGTGGCTACAGAACAACCTACGGGGACCCTGGTTGATATTTTTGTATCATCGTTAGCTACAGTTTAGGTTCCAGAATATTGGAGATTAGCAAATGTTGTGCCATTATTCAGAAGGGAAGCAAAGAAAAATCTGGGATCGATAGACCAGGAAGTCTAACATTTGTAGTACGTCGGTTACTTGAGAAGACTCTGGGGGCTGAGATGTACATGCATTTGGAAAGATAAGGTTTGTTTAGAAATAGTTTTTTGACAGATTCCTTACAGTATGGAAACAGGCCGTCTGGCACAACAAGACCACACCGACCCTCCAAACAGTAACCCACCCAGACCCATTCCCCTACCCTATATTTACCCCTGACGAATGCACATAACACTATGGGTAACTTAGCATGGCCAATTCACCTGACCTATACATCTTTGGATTGTGGAATGAAAATGGAGCACCCAGAGGAAACACATGCAAACACAGGGAGAATGTGCAAACTCCACTCAGAGAGTCACCCGAAGCTGGAACCAAACCCGGATCCATGGTATTATGAGGCAGCAGTACAAGCCACTGAAACACCATGCCACCCTTGCTTTTTTTCAACACAGTTCAATGACACAGGGACGAAATCTATTCTGCCCTTCACCCAAGATGTATGTTCCAATATCACATACCATGGATAATGTATTCTCCACTGAAAGTGTCATCTTATTATTATTTATTAGTTTGATATTATTAATTTTAATAATTATTATTAATAGTTGTTTTTAGACTGGAAAGATTGCATGGCTTTGTGAGTGGGAGATCATGCCTCTTAAATTTGTTTGAGTTCATTGCTGAAGTGACCAGGAATGTTGATGAGGGTAGGGCGGTAGACTGTGTGGTTTTCAGTAAGGCCTTTGACAAGGTTGCCATTGATAGGCTGGTCTGGAAGGTTATTATCTCATGGAATCCAGAGGGAGCTGGCAAATTGGACACACGATTGGCTTGATGGTAGTAAGCAGAGGGTAATAGTGGGAGGATGCTCTCGGACTTGAGGCCTGTGACACATGAAGTGCCTCAGGGGTCGCTGCTGGGCCCGTTGCTGTTTGTTATCTGTATCAATGATATTCTTGCGAATGTACAAGGCATGATAAGGAAACTTGAGGATGACACTAAAATAGGAGATATCGTGGACAGTGAGGAAGTATATCAGAAATTGGAGCAGGACCTTGATCAAACTGGAGAAGTGAGCCGAGGAATATTTAGGCATCGTTAGATTAAGGTAGGAGTTTGATGGTGATTGGTAGGACCTTAACGAGTGTAGTTGAGCAGAGGGACCATGGAGTTTAGGTCCACCGTTCTCTGAAAGTGGGGTCATAGTTAGACATGGCAATGAAGAAGGCTTTTGCCACACGAGCAAGCATCGGTCAGGACATGGAGGAGAGCAGTTGGGAAGTTACGTTGCAGTTATGCAGGATGTTGCTGAGGCTGCACTTGTAGTGCTGTGTTCAGTTTTAGTCACATTGCGATCTGAACGATGTTTTTAATTTGGAATGTGTGCGGACGGAATTTACAAAACTATTGCCAGGTCTCAACAGTATGAATTATATGGAGAGGTTGGACAAGCGAGGACTTTTTTCTTGAGACCACAGGAGAGGGGTCTTATAGTAGTTTACATGGATAGGGGGAATGGACCCAGCCTTTTTTTTCCTAGAGTTGTGGAATCGAGGAGGGGAGAGCATCAGTTTAAGGTCAGAAGGGAAAGAATAAAAGGGAAACTGATGGAAACTGTTTTTCACAGAGACTGGTAAACAAAGGGAATGAGCTGCCAACGGAAGTGGTTGAAGCATTTATATTAACGATATTTAAATGCCATTTGGGCAAGTTCATGGACAGGAAAGGTCGAGAATGCTATGGGCCAAGTGCTAGAAAATGAGTTTAGTGTGGTTTGATATTTAGGTCAGCATGGACGAGTTTGCGCCAAAGGGCTTCTCTGCCTCTCTCCATTCTGTAAAACTTGATGACTCTACAAATAGGATAGCATTTGG
>NW_025197914.1:0-1222 GCF_004010195.1 Chiloscyllium plagiosum
ACTCTCAGGTGGCACAGTGGGTCAGTGTCCACCTCACTCTCAGTCAGCACACTGGATCAGTGTCCATCACACTCTCATGCTGCACATTGAATCAGTATCCACCCCACTCTTGGGCCGCACACTGGATCAGTATTCAACCCATTCTCAGTTAATACACTGGAACAGCGTCCACTTCACACTCAGGTAGCACACTGGATCAGTGTCCACCCCACTCTCAGGCAGCACATTGGATTAGTGTCCACCCCACTCTCAGACAGCACACTGGGTCAGTGTACACCCGACTCTCAGGTAGCACACTGGATCAGTGTACACCTCACTCTCAAGCAGCACACTGGATCAGTGTCCACCCAACGCTCTGATTGCACACTGGATCAGTGTCCACCACACTCTCAGGCAGCACACTGGATCAGTGACCACCACACTCTCAGGCAGCACACTGGATCAGTGTCCACCCCACTCTCAGACAGCACACTGGGTCAGTGTCCACCCCACTCCCAGGTAGCACACTGTATCAGTGTCCACCCCACTCTCAGGCAGCACACTGGATCAGTGTCCACTACACTCTCAGGCAGCACACTGGGTCAGTATCCACCCCACTCTCGGGCAGCACACTGGATCAGTGTCCACCCCACTCTCAGGCAGCACACTAGATCAGTGTCCACCACACTCTCAGGCAGCACACTGGATCAGTGTCCACCACACCCTCAGACAGCACATTGGGTCAGTATCCACCCCACTCTCAGGTAGCACACTGGACCAGTGTCCACCACACTCTCAGGCAGCACACTGGGTCAGTGTCCACCCCACTCTCAGACAGAACACTGGATCAGTGTCCACCCCACTCTCAGGCAGCACACTGGATCAGTGTCCACCCCACTCTCAGGTAGCAAGCTGGATCAGTGTCCACCTCACCCCACTCTCAGACAGCACACTGGATCATTGTCCACCCCACTCTCAGGTCGCACAGTGGGTCAGCGTCCACCCCACTCTCAGGTTGCACACTGGATCAGTGTACACCTCACTCTCAGTCAGCACTCTGGATCAGTGTCCACCCCACTCTCAGGCAGCACATTGCATCAGTGTCCACCCCACTCTCATGCGGCACACTGGATCAATGTCCACCCCACTCTCAGACTGCACACTGGGTCAGTGTCCACCCCACTCTCAGGTAGCACACTGGATCAGTGTCCACCCCACTCTCAGGCAGCACACTGGATCAGTG
>NW_025197914.1:1701-4245 GCF_004010195.1 Chiloscyllium plagiosum
ACCACACTCATACAGCACACTGGGTCAGTGTCCACCCCACGCTCTTATAGCACACTGGGTCATTGTCCCCACCACTCTCAGGCTGCACACTGGGTCAGTGTACACCTCCCTCTCAGGCAGCACACTGGATCAGTGTCCACACCACTCTCCGGCAGCACACTGGATCAGTGTCCACCTCACTCTCAGACAGGACACTGGGTCAGTGTGCACCCCACGCTGTTATAGCACACTGGGTCATTGTCCCCACCACTCTCAGGCAGCACACTGGGTCATTGTCCACCTCACTCTCAGACAGCACACTGGGTCAGTGTCCACCCGACGCAGTTATAGCACACAGGATCAGTGTCCACCCCACTCTCAGACAGCACACTGGGTCAGTGTCCACCACACTCTCAGGTAGCACGCTGGATCAGTGTACACCCCACTCTCAGGCAGCACACTGGATCAGTGTCCACCCCACTCTCAGTCAGCACACTGGATCAGTGTTCACCACACTCTGAATTTGCTCTCTGGATCAGTGTCTACTGCACTCTCAGGCAGCACACTGGATCAGTGTCTACTCCACTCACAGGCAGCACACTGGATCAGTGTCCACACCACTCTCAGGCAGCACACTGGATCAGTGTACACCTCACTCTCAGGCAGTACACTGGATCAGTGTCCACCCGACTCTCATGCAGCACATTTGATCAGTGTTCACCCCACTCTCAGACAGCACACTGGGTCAGTGTACACCCCACTCTCAGGTAGCACACTGGATCAGTGTACACACCACTCTCAGACAGCACACTGGATCAGTGTTCACCCCACGCTCTGATTGCACACTGGATCAGTGTTCACCACACTCTCTGGCAGCACACTGGATCAGTGTCCACACCACACTCATACAGCACACTGGGTCATTGTCCCCACCACTGTCAGGCAGCACACTGGGTCAGTGTACACCTCCCTCTCGGGCAGCACACTGGATCAGTGTCCACACCACTCTCCGGCAGCACACTGGATCAGTGACCACCTCACTCTCAGACAGGACACTGGGTCAGTGTCCAACCCACGCTGTTATAGCACACTGGATCAGTGTCCACACCACTCTCAGACAGCACACTGGGTCAGTGTCCACCCCGCTCTCAGGTAGCACACTGGATCAGTGTCCAACCCACGCTCTGATTGCAAACTGGATCAGTGTTCACCACACTCTCTGGCAGCACACAGGGTCAGTGTCCACCCCACGCAGTTATAGCACACTGGATCAGTGTCCACCCCACTCTCAGACAGCACACTGGGTCAGTGTCCACCCCACGCAGTTATAGCACACTGGATCAGTGTACACCCCACTCTCAGGCAGCACACTGGATCAGTGTCCAACCCACGCTCTGATTGCAAACTGGATCAGTGTCCACCCCACTCTCTGGCAGCACACTGGATCAGTATCCACACCACTCTCAGGCAGCAAACTTGATCAGTGTCCACCCCGCTCTCAGGCAGCACACTGGATCAGTGTCCACCCCACTCTCAGGCAGCACACGGGATCAGTGTGCACCCCGCTCTCAGGCAGCACACTGGATCAGTGTTCACCCCACTCTCAGGCAGCACACTGGATCAGTGTCCACCCCACTCTCAGGCAGCACACTGGATCAGTGTCCACCCCACTCTCAGGCAGCACACTGGGTCAGTGTCCACCCCACTCTCAGGCAGCACACTGGGTCAGTTTCCACCTCACCGCATCTCAGGCAGCACATTGGATCAGTGTCCAACTCACCCCACTCTCAGGCAGCACACTGGATCAGTATCCACCTCACCCCACTCTCAGACAGCACACTGGATCAGTGTCCACCCCACTCTCAGGTCGCACACTGGATCAGTGTCCACCCCACTCTCAGTCAGCACACTGGATCAGTGTCCATCACACTCTCAGGCAGCACACTGGATCAGTGTACACCTCACTCTCAGACAGTACACTGGATCGGTGTCTACCCCACTCTCAGGCAATACACTGGATCAGTGTACACTCCACTCTCAGACAGCACACTGGATCAGTGTCCACCTCACACCAGTCTCAGGCAGCTCATTGGATCAGTGTCCACCTCACCCTACTCTCAGGCAGCACACTGGATCACTGTCCACCTCACCCCACTCTCAGGCAGCATACTGGATCAGTGTCCACCCCACTCTCAGGTTGCACAGTGGATCAATGTCCACCTCACCCCACTCTCAGGCAGCATACTGGATCAGTGTCCACCTCACCCAACTCTCAGGCAGCACACTGGATCAGTGTCCACCCCACTCTCAGGTTGCACAGTGGATCAGTGTCCACCCCTCTCTCAGGCAGTACATTGGATCAGTGTCCAACCCACTCTCAGACAGCACACTGGGTCCGTGTCCACTTTGCTCTCAGGCAGCACACTGGCTCAGTGTCCACTTCACTCTCAGGCAGCACACTGGATCAGTGTTCACCCCACTCTCAATTTGCTCTCTGGATCAGTGTCTACTCCACTCTCAGGCAGCACAATGGATCAGTGTCCACCCCACTCTCAGATTGCACAG
>NW_025197914.1:4377-5344 GCF_004010195.1 Chiloscyllium plagiosum
TGTCCACCTCACTCTCAGACAGGACACTGGGTCAGTGTCCACCCCACGCTCTTATAGCACACTGGGTCATTGTCCCCACCACTCTCAGGCAGCACACTGGGTCAGTGTACACCTCCCTCTCAGGCAGCACACTGGATCAGTGTCCACACCAATCTCCGGCAGCACACTGGATCAGTGTCCACCTCACTCTCAGACAGGACACTGGGTCAGTGTCCACCCCACGCTGTTATAGCACACTGGATCAGTGTCCCCACCACTCTCAGGCAGCACACTGGGTCAGTGTCCACCTCACTCTCAGACAGCACACTGGGTCAGTGTCCACCCCACGCAGTTATACCACACTGGATCAGTGTCCACCCCACTCTCAGACAGCATACTGGGTCAGTGTCCACCCCACTCTCAGGTAGCACACTGGATCAGTGTCCACCCCACGCTCTGATTGCACACTGGATCAGTGTTCACCACACTCTCTGGCAGCACACTGGATCAGTGGCCACACCAACACTCATACAGGACACTGGGTCAGTATCCACCCCACTCTCAGGTAGCACACTGGATCAGTGTCCACCCCACTCTCAGGCGGCACACTGGATCAGTGACCGCCCCACTCTCAGGAAGCACACTGGGTCAGTGTCCACCCCACTCTCAGGCAGCACACTGGGTCAGTGTCCACCCCATTCTCAGGTTGCATACTGGATCAGTGTCCACCCCACTCTCAGGCAGCACACTGGATCAGTGTCCACCCCACTCTCAGGCAGAACACTGGGTCAGTGTCCACCCCACTCTCAGACAGCACACTGGATTGGTGTGCACCTCACTTTCAGGTAGCACACTGGATCAGTGTCCACCCCACTATCACTCAGCACACTGGGTCAGTGTCCACCCGACTCTCAGGCAGCACACTGGATTGGTATGCACCCCACTCTCAGGTAGAACACTGGATCAGTGTCCACCCCACTCTCAGACA
>NW_025197915.1:0-550 GCF_004010195.1 Chiloscyllium plagiosum
TGGAACAGAGGGACTTTGGAATTCAGGTACATGATTCTCTGAAAGTTGATTCAGAGGTAGACAGGGCATTGAAGAACACTTTTGGGACACTGGCATGCATCAGTCAGGGCACGAAGTAGCGACTTTTGGGAGCTATGCTGCAGAATACGGGACACTGATGAGGCCATACTTATAGCGTCATGTTCAGTTTTGTTAGCTTTGCTATAGGAATGATGTTATTAAACTAGAATGAGTGCAGAAGAAATTTACAAGGATGTTGCCAAGGACTCAAGGCTCGGAGTTATAGGGAGAGGTTGGAAAAGCTAGGACTTTTTACTTTTGCGTGTGTGAGACTGGGGAGAGGATCTTATTGAAAGGTATAAGATCATAACAGGCATGGACAGAGTGAATGCGCTCAGCCTTTACTTCCTAGGATTGGACAATCACGGACTAGAGGGCATCAGTTTAAGGTCAGATGGGAAGAATAAAAGGGAACCTGAGGAGCGACGTTTTTACACACAGGGTGATACGCATATGGAATAAGCTACCAGCAAAAGTAGTTAAGGTGGCT
>NW_025197915.1:4308-5344 GCF_004010195.1 Chiloscyllium plagiosum
GGGAATTCAGCCAAATCCAACTGTTCCAGAAAACAATCCCACAACCGGTAGCTTATTTGAACAGAATAACTTCAAAGGCAGAGCAACATTTGGAGCACTCTGTCATTTTACCATTTGATATGAGTTCAAAGTTCTGTGTCTTACATTTCTTTTCTAGAAAATGACCTACTCTGAGACTGATATCATTGGCCACATCATTAAACTGGTTACATTTAAGATTGGTGTAACCAGTGGAGGAGTGGGACGGAAAAGAAAACAGTGACCCTCCAACATTGGCTGAAACACAAATGAGAAATTTTCAAAGGGCTGTCCAAGTGGAAATTCCCTCCCCAGAAGTTTATGGTGCCTGGATGTTTACATTTATTCAAAGTTGTATTTTTTGACATTTGACAGAAAAGTGAATGTAGAAAATGGAATACAGACAGAAAAGTGCTGGGGAGACCACAATAACATGACCCATAATCTTTGTGCATGGTGGAGCTGTGACAAAGTGTCTAATGGCACACTCCTGCTGATCAGTCTTATGTTCCTATGTTCCATCCAACCACTCACAGCTCCTGCAAGGAGCAGTTGGAGGCCACTTGCTCCAAATACCTGATCCATAGTAAAAAAGCATCTCATTCAGTCCCTCAAGACTGTCACACACACGCGGTTGTGGGTTGGAAAATGCTATTTGGAAATCCAGGCTGGGTTCAAAAGACGCCTCTGGTCTGTTTGCAGAGTGTCTCCTCTCTGCAACTTGTGCTTTATTTGTTGGTCATAATACAGGCCCAGATTCACTGTGAGTACAAAACTCTTATCTCACCCAGAGATGACTCACAAAATACTTTGCTCTGTCTGATTGCAACATCCAATAACAGAACGTTCAGGAAAATTAAAACCATTAACTTTGTAATTACAGAATATGAGGACGTAAGGAACCGAATCAGCTAGGTCGGACGATCAAGCTATTGTCTACCATCATGGCTGATCTATTATTGGCATTAACACCTTTTTAATGCCAAATTCTTCGCATCCCATAGCTGTCTGACAGGTC
>NW_025197916.1:0-3753 GCF_004010195.1 Chiloscyllium plagiosum
GCGCCGTCTGGTGATCGGGGCCGATGCCTTCTGCAGACTGGGCCAATGGCTGCTGGAGACTGGGCCCGGTATGGTCTGGAGACTGGGCCCAGTGTGATCTGGAGATGAGGCCTAATGTCGTGTGGAGACTGGGCCTGACATGGTCTGAATCCTATGGTGAGCACAGTCTTGAGACTGGACCTGGTGCGGATTGGAGCCTCAGATGGATGAAATGTTGAGACTAGGCCTGGTGCCGCCTACAGCTGGGGCGCAGTGGGGTCTGGAGACTTGGCTCAGCACAGTCCAGACACTGGGCCGAGTGTTGTCTGGAGACTGATCTCCGTGTGGTATTGAAGCAAGGCAGGTGCAGTCTGGTGACTGGGACAATTTTGGCATGGAGACTTGCACAGTGCAGTCTGGAAACTGGGCACAGCACAGTCGGGAGCTTGGATCAAACATCGGTTGGAGTTTGGGCCTGATGTGGTCTGGAGACTAGATCCTTCAATGGTCTCTGAAACGTCTAAACATGTGACTCGTTTGTATCAAACTGCCTCAAGCTTTAAAAGAATAAATCGGGCAGAATTCTCGGTACCCTCATCGGTATCAGAAAAGGAAATTGGAAACAGCGTTCTTCTGCGGAGACATCCTTCAGAACGTCTGAGAGCTTGTGACACGATTTACAGAGCTCTCCCACACTGCATCAAACGTCGGGAAAGGAGTAGGCCATTCAACACATTGAACCGCCCTAATCCAGCTAATCACTGAACATCTCCTCAACGCTCCTCTCCCACATTGTGTACACTTTGTACAACTTGATTAATCGTCGGGAAATAGAAAATAGGAATTGCAATGCTCCATTAGATCCATCGATTTTGCTACCCCATTCAATATGCAGGCTGTTCTCATAAAAAGGTCGTTTACTAAATACATTTTTTTGTAACTCAATGAGTGAATTGCGAACGTTTCTTTCATAAAGCGAGCTCCCATTCACTGTTACACAAATCCATGCCGGGCACCAGCTCCACCGCAAAATCCAAGCTCAGGATCATCAGTCTGCAAGATGTACACACAGTGTATTCAGCTAAAACAGGAATGCCATCAGCTCTGCCAGCCTTGAGACTGAGTCTGAATCTGCAAAATGTAGTCTACATTTAGAATGTACATTATTTCAAACCAGGTGGAGAACCTTTGGAATAACTGGAATTCTGCTTTGACTTCACGTGGGCAATCGTCCCACGCACTTTCTAGTGCAGAGTTTCGTGAAAGCTACAGTGCTGGAGACAGTGATTGTCGTGTTAAAGGGTTATATTTACTGTAGCGTTACATTACAATATAATGTTTAAAGATTTCCTTAGAATGTGCTATTGTGTGTTCGACTTCCTTTATTTTTTGGATTTTACTCATATTTTTGACTGTTCACCATGTAGATTGTTTTTTTTCCATCGACCCCAGTACTTATGTGCTCAGTTATCTCCACAGTGTTCACAGAAACGCAGCTAACGCATTATCGGAAAACCATTTGCAATTTGGTTGATCCTCTATCCTCACAGAATTCTCTTGCTGTCTTCCTATACCTTTCGTATCTATAAATCCTTAAATTTATTCCGTGCTTCACTTCCACAGTTGACATTGCAGAGATTTCCCCAGGTTCACCTGTCTCTGAGTGCAGACATTTATTCTCATCTCAATGCAGAACAGCCTGTCTGTATCTAATACTGTGGTACCCTGTTTTAGACGTCCCAGCTAGAGGATTTATCATACCTGCGTCCAATCTGTGTCGCCCTGTCAGAGTTTTATACATTTCACTGAGAACCCCACTCATTATCCTGGCACAGTCGACCCACACTCTGCTCACAAAACAAGCCTGTGATCTCAATGATCAATCTGGTCATCCTTTGCTGCACTCCCTCAATGTCATGTTTCCCCTTTGTTCGGTAAGGAGACCAAGACTACACACAATACTGCACTCTGTTCGAGATGAGGTGCAGTAACACACAATTAGGCCTGCACTTATGTCCCCCTGATATGAAGGTAAACACATCATTTAGCTTCCTAACTGCTTTCTGTTTCTGCAATATTGCTTTCCGTGACAGGTTTACAAGCAGATCCAGACCCTTTTCCGTGTTCCAGCTCGACATTTCTTGGATCTACGTTCACTGGTCAGGGTGACAATGCCATTCGCAATATTGACTTCTGGCTTCAGAACTCACTTCCCTGCATGGATCTAGGTGGTCTGTGCCTAAGCAAAGAAATAAAGAAACGTAAATTCCTTTAAAGATCAGCATTTTGCAAACCATCCGTGTTCAAATGATAGGCATCGAGGTTCATATCGCCACATCTCTCCACATTGTGCTTTATCTGCCACGTATATGCCCATTTACTCCACTTCTCAATCACTTGGAGCTCCTTTATATCCTCCTCAACCACTCAAAACCCAACATCATCTAACTCTTCAGCAGACTTGGAAAAGCTGCGTTTTATTCACTCAACCAACATTTGCTGTGCATTTCGAATAGGTGGAACCGGAGCCCCAATTCCTCTGATACCCCACGAACATTTATCACCAAAAACGGATTCTTTTATTCTAGTGCCTTCAGTTAAAAGGCTCCTGTGCTGGAGCTTGACCGCTCTGAACACTTTGCTTCTTCTGATTCTCTTGTCACCACTCTTCTGTTTTTTTTTACTAACAGAACTGGTAGCTTGGACAGCATAGGCAGTGGCGAGAGATCAACGTGTGGACTTCGAATGGTCTCAGGGCATGGCTCTTGATGTTGATCGGGTCTGCTTCAGACGGCAATGAAGCTGTTGCGGAAGGCTGAATCACAGGCGTCTTCGATATTAAGGTGCTGGCTCAGGACTCACGGGCTCTCTTCAAGCTGTTTCTTCTGTTTGTTGCATTTTCATCAATTTTTATTTAAAATGGTGCCATTTTGTGGCGACAAGCGACTAATCTTTATTGTATTGTGTCATATGTATCCTGTAAAATACGTCTCAAAATAAAGTAAAAATCAATGACTTCCACTCACCTCTTCTGC
Organism: Chiloscyllium plagiosum; assembly: GCF_004010195.1. Taxonomy (NCBI): domain Eukaryota; kingdom Metazoa; phylum Chordata; class Chondrichthyes; order Orectolobiformes; family Hemiscylliidae; genus Chiloscyllium; species Chiloscyllium plagiosum. The sequence continues at coordinate 3,015 of NW_025197916.1, forward strand.
CAACTTTCCCATTCGACAACCATGTCCCTTTCTCAGCCACAATTCTATAAGATCTGATTTTGCACACTCGGGTTTGGACTTTATCAAAAACCTTGGCGAAAACCAAATAAATTGGATACATTGATTCTCCATAATGCATCTACCAGACAGTTGCTCAACCATAATAACTATTTCATAAAATTATGTTGACCCTGTCTCTGCCTTTGCTTTCAGTTGCAATAATTTTTCCAAAACCTTGCATTTACTAGTTTTATTCTCTTCCATTTTTCTAACCAGGCGTGGGTTTCCTAGTCTTGCTGGGAAGATCTTTTTTATGTTTTATTTTCTGTGAAGACAGAACTGAAATGCTTGGTCCATAGTTCTGCCATGTCCGTGCTCAAAATTCTCCATTGTCTCTTTTCAGACTGTAAGAAAGCTGCAGTTATTTCCTCTTATCTTTCCCATTGACATAAGTTTAGAAGTTATGACAGTTCACTCAGAAACATTATCAACATGCTTTTTTTCAGAAATCCAACAAGTCCTGACTTAACCTGCTGAATGATTGACCTCCTACAGACATAATATCACAGAAGCAAAAAATCTGCATTTTCAGAAATACAGCACGTTCTACATCAGTCGCACATTCCTGCATCAGGACCATAGCCGTGAGTGTTATGATACCTCAAGTTCTTGTCCAAGTACCTTTTAACAGTTATGAGGTTTGTTTGACAACTAACCTTTCAGGAAGAACATTCCAGAC
>NW_025197916.1:4070-5344 GCF_004010195.1 Chiloscyllium plagiosum
TCCATCACCTCATATTTATCAGGGTTACATTGCATCTGCCATTAATCTGTCCATCAGACCGTTACATATGTATTTTTCTCTAATACAACAGCTTCCTCCTCACTGCCAACCACCTAGCCAATCGTTTTTGTCAAACACAAGCTTACTTATGCGCTCACACTCTAGCCCCCTCCACATTCATATCAACATCATGTATGAATACTACAAATAATAAGGGGCATGGCAGGATCCCTGTGGTACACCAGGTGACACTGCCTCCAGTCGCACAAACTGCATTCTACTACTACGCTCCATATCCTGCCATTAAGACAATGTTGTATGTAACTTGCCAAGATACCCTTGATGCCATGAGATTTTACTATCTTCATCAATTTCCCATGTGGGGCATTGTCAAAAACTTGCTTAAAACCTTATAATAGACACCCTGAAAAAACAACAAACTCGTTAGTCATGAATTCCATCTGAAAACGTCATGCTGACCATCCCTGATCAAATTGTGTCTCTCTCAATGGAGATGAAGGTTCTCGCTCCTTATTTGTTTCCCGAACTCTGATCTGATACTCACGTGTCTATAGTTCCCTGGCTTATCTCCAACACCATTTCTGTAAATTTGGACCACATTAGCTGTTCCCAAGTCCTTTGACACCTCCTCTCTGGACAGATTCTACCTAGCAATTTGGGTCAGGGCCTTTCCTCCCTTGTCTCGAACAGCACCCTGCAATTCAACTCATCCAGACCTGGGGATATGTCATTTTTTTTTAACCAGCCAAAGCATCCAATTGCTATTCACATCTCACATCAATCTGCTCAAGAGAGTATCATCTTCAAGTCAATCTTCTCCAATTCTGCACCTGAATCCTCCTTCTCCAAAGTTTGAAGCTCTCATGTAACAATCTGTCAATGTTCACCAGCTTCATCCGCAGAATGGCCCCCTTAGGTTTCGAAAGGGCCCTCATTATTCGCTGGCTATTCTGTTTCGCTTGATGTATGCGCAGAATATCTTGGGATTCTCCCTAATCTTGCACGCGAGCACTTCTCCATGCCTTCTGAGTGAATTTCGTAAGTGTCACGGCAAGCAAATCTCCTGCTTTGAATCACTGGAGAACACAGACTGAATTTCCGCATCAAATAATCTAGTCTCTATGAAGACAGACATACAATTAACTCTTATGTTTCTCCATAATTTCCCGGTTCTCTGCAAGAAATTATCTTGAAGTGATATGCACCATTCCACACGTGGTCTTGAAATCACATTCGTTTCAAGTATGGATAGA
>NW_025197917.1:0-1211 GCF_004010195.1 Chiloscyllium plagiosum
GGTTCACCTCAACTCGGCCGCTGCTCCCACTTGTGCCAACATGCCTCTTAAACCTTGCTATATTGGCTTCTTCCCCTCTATCAAGCACTTTCGCATTCCAAGCACTTTCGCATTCTATCTGGAACAGCGAAAAAAACTTACCTATCATATCTCCTGAATTTTCTCCCTTTTACCTAAAACCTAACTGTCCTTCTATCTATGCCTCTGATAATTTTGTAAATATCTATCAGGTAGCCCAATGATGCCCAGCTGCACACAAACCATGTTTGTTCAATATCTCCTTCTGGCTAATACCCTCCAGAGCAGACAACATCCTGGTAAAACGTTTCCATACCATCTCCAACACTTCCACATCATTCTGCTGGTATTGCAACCAGTACTGTACACAACATTCGAAATGTGCCTGAACTAAGTTTCCCTACAGGTGCAATATGACCTACTAATTTTCATACTGTATGCTCCGATGCATGTCTGCAAGTTTGCCATCAGTCTTCTTGATCACCCTATCCACCCGCGTTGCCACTTTCAGGGAACTGAGGAGCTGTACACCTGGATCCCTTCGGATGTTGATGCGGCCAGTAGTTTTCCCATCCAGTTTATACTTCTCTCCTGCATTAGACCTTCTAAAACGCCTCAAGTCGCAACTGCCCAGATAAAGTTACATCTGTTTTCTCTGTCCAAATCTGCAGCTGATCTAAATCCTGCTGTATTCTCTGGCAATCATCCTCATAATTTGCAACTCCGCCAATCTATTTACACATCTCCAGCCACAAAAACACTGTTCCATCATTGCTCTGTCTTCTATGACCAAGCAGTTCTCTATCCATCTTACTAACTGACCGCTGATCCCATTTCACTTCACCTTCTGTATGAGCCTGCCCTAAGGAACCATATCAAAGGCCTTGCTAAGGACCAAACGGCCAACATCCAGCCCCATTCCCTCATCAATCAATTTGTCATTTCCTCAAAATAATCCATCAAGTTTGTGAGACAGGATATTCCCCACTTAACTGTGTTGCCTGTTGCTCGTAAGAATACTGTTGGAGCTGCACTCATTCAGGCAAATGTTTATTCCATCATATTCCTGACTTGAATCTTGGAGTTGAGATTAGATTCCCTCTGGTGTAGAAACAGGGCCTTTAGCCCAACTAATCCACACCAATCCTCAGAAGAGCATGCCAACCAGATCCATTCGCCTGCCCTACATTTAA
>NW_025197917.1:1546-5344 GCF_004010195.1 Chiloscyllium plagiosum
ACAGTGGGAGGTATGTCGGGCCGTGATGGTTACTGTACAGTGGAAGATATGTCAGGCCATGACGGTTATTGTACAGTGGGAGGTATGTCGGGTCGTGATGGTCACTGTACAGTGGGAGGTATGTCAGGCCGTGACGTTTACTGTATAGTGGGAGGTATGTCAGGCCATGACGGTTACTGTACAGTGGGAGGTATGTCGGACTGTGATAGATACTGTACAGTGGGAGGTATGTCGGGCCATTATGGCTACTGTACAGTGAGAGTATGTCGGGCCGTGATGGTGACTGTACAGTGGGAGGTATGTCAGGCCGTGATGGCTACTATACAGTAGGAGGTATGACGGGCCGTGACGGTTACTGTACAGTGGAAGGTATGTCGGGCAATGATGGTTACTGTACAGTATGCGGTATGTCGGATCATGACGGTTAATGTACAGTGGGAGGTATGTCAGGCCGTGATGGTTACTCTATCGTGGGAGGTATGTCGGACAGTGATAGATATTGTACAGTGGGAGGTGTGTTGGTCCGTGATGGTTACTGGGCAGTGGGAAGCATTTCGGGACGCGAAGGTTACTGTACAGTGGGAGCTATGTTGCGCCATGATGGTTACTGTACAGTGGGAGGTATGTCGGGCCGTGATGGTTACTGTACAGTGGGAGGTATGTCGGGCCGTGATGGCTACATTACAGTGGGAGATATTATGGGCCATGATGGTTGCTGTATAGTGGGAGGTATGTCGGGCCGTGGGTTACTGTACATAGTGGGAGGTATGTCGGGCCGTGATGGTTACTGCACAGTGGGAGGTATGTCGGGCCGTGATGGTTACTGCACAGAGGGAGGTATGTCGGGCCGTGATGGTTACATTACAGTGGGAGATATTATGGGCCATGATGGTTACTGTACAGTGGGAGGTATGTCGGGCCGTGGGTTACTGTACAGTGGGAGGTATTTCGGGCCGTGATGGTTACTGTACAGTGAGAGGTATGTCGGGCCGTGATGGTTAATGGACAGTGGGAGGTATGTCGGGCCGTGATGGTTACTGCACAGTGGGAGGTATGTCGGGCCGTGATGGTACTGTATAGTGGGAGGTATGTCGGGCCGTGATAGTTACTGTACAGTGGGAGGTATGTCGGGCCTTGATGGTTACTGTATAGTGGGAGGTATGTCGGGCCATGATGGTTACTGCATAGTGGGAGGTATGTCGGGCCGTGATGGTTACTGTACAGTGGGAGGTATGTCGGGCTTTGATGGTTACTGTATCTTGGGAGGCATTACAGACAGTGATAGATATTGTACAGTGGGAGGTATGTTGGGCCGTGACAGTTACTGTTCAGTGGGAGGTATGTCGGGCTGTGTTGGTTACTGTACATTGGGTGGTATGTCGGACTGTGATAGATACTGTACAGTGGGTGGTATGTTGGTCCGTGATGGCTACTGTACAGTGGGAGGTATGTCGGGGTGTGACAGTTACTGTACAGTGGGAGCTATGTCGGGCCGTGATGGTTACTGTATAGTAGGAGGTTTGTCGGGCCGTGATGGTTACTGTACAGTGGAAGTGATGGTAACTGTACAGTGGGAGGTATGTCGGGCCGTGATGGTTAATGTACAGTGGGAGGTATGTTTGGCTGTGATGGTTACTGTACAGTGGGAGGTATGTTGGTCGGTGATGGTTACTGTACAGTGGGAGGTATGTCACGCCGTGATGGTTACTGTAGAGTGGGAGGAATGTCGGGCCGTGATATCACTCTGCAGTGGAAGGTATGTCGGGCATTACTGGTTACTGTACAGTGGGAGGTATGTCGGGCCGTGATGTTTACTGTGCATTGGGAGGTTTGTCACTCTGTGATGGTTACTATACAGTGAGAGGAATGTCAGGCAGTGATGGTTACTGTACAATGGGAGGTGTATCGGGCCATGACGGTTACAATACAGTGGGAGGTATGCCGGGCCGTGATGGTTTCTGTACAGTAGAAGGTATGTCGGTCCGTGATAGTTACTGTACAGTGAGAGGAATGTCGGGCCGTAATGGTTACTGTACAGTGGGAGGTATGTCGGGCCGTGATGGTTACTATACAGAGAGATGAATGTCAGGCCGTGACGGTTACTGTACAGTGGGAGATATGCCGGGCTGTGATGGTTACTGTACAGTGGGAGGTATGTCGGGCCGTGACGTTTTCTGTACAGTGGGAGGTATGTCGGGCCATGATGGTTACTGTGCAGTGGGAGGTATGTCGGGCCATGATGGTTACAGTACAGTGGGAGGTATGTCGCGCCGTGATGGTTACTGTACAGTGAGAGGAATGTCAGGCACATAATGGTTACTGTACAGTGGGAGGCATTTCGGGACGCGACGGTTACTGTGCAGTGGGAGCTATGTTGCGCCGTGATGGGTACTGTGCAGTAGGAGGTATATCAGGCCGTGATGGTAACTGTACAGTGAGAGGAATGTGATGGTTACTGTGCAGTGGGAGCTATGTTGCGCCGTGATGGGTACTGTGCAGTAGGAGGTATATCAGGCCGTGATGATTACTGTACAGTGAGAGGAATGTGATGGTTACTGTGCTTACTGTACAGTGGGAGGCATTTCGGGACGCGACGGTTACTGTGCAGTGGGAGCTATGTTGCGCCGTGATGGGTACTGTGCAGTAGGAGGTATATCAGGCCGTGATGATTACTGTACAGTGAGAGGAATGTGATGGTTACTGTGCAGTGGGAGCGATGTTGCGCCGTGATGGGTACTGTGCAGTAGGATGTATATCAGGCCGTGATGGTAACTGTACAGTGGGAGGTATGTCGGGCTGTGACAGTTACTGTACAGTGGGAGGTATATCGGGCTGTGATAAGTACTGTAGATTGGGCCGTATGTCGTGATGGTTACTGTATATTATGAGATTTGTCGGGCCGTGATGGTTACTGTACAGTGGGAGGTATGTCGTGCCGTGATGATTACTGTACAGTGAGAGGAATGTCAGGCCATGATGGTTACTGTATATTATGAGATTTGTCGGGCCGTGATGGTTACTGTACAGTGGGAGGTATGTCGTGCCGTGATGATTACTGTACAGTTGGAGGTATGTCGGGCCGTGATGTTTACTATGTCGCGAGAGGTATGTCGAGCCGTGATGGCTACTGTATAGTGGGAGGTATGTCGGGCCTTGATGTTTACTATGTCGTGGGTGGTATGTCGAGCCGGCATGGTTACTGTACAGTGGGAGGTATGTCGGGCTGTGATGGTTACTGTACCGTGGGAGGTATGTTGGTCGGTGATGGTTACTGTACAGTGGGAGGTATGTCACGCCGTGATGGTTACTGTACAGTGGGAGGGATGTCGGGCTGTGATATTTACTGTGCATTGGGAGGTTTGTCACTCTGTGATGGTTACTATACGGTGAGAGGAATGTCAGGCTGTGATGGTTACTGTACAGTGGGAGGTGAATCGGACCGTGGTGGTTACTGTACAGTGGGAGATATGTCGGACCGTGATGGTTACTGTACAGTGGGAAGTATGTCGAGCCGTGATGGTGACTGTACAGTGGGAGGCATGTCGGTCTGTGATGGTTACTGTACAGTGGGAGTTACGTCGGGCCGTGATGTTTACTGTACAGTGGGAGGTATGTCGGGCCGTGATATTACTCTGCAGTGGGAGTTACGTCGGTCATTGCTGGTTACTGTACAGTGGGAGGGATGTCGGGCCGTGATATTTACTGTGCATTGGGAGGTTTTTCACTCTGTGATGGTTACTATACAGTGAGAGGAATGTCAGGCTGTGATGGTTACTGTACAGTGGGAGGTATGTCGGA
>NW_025197918.1:0-2268 GCF_004010195.1 Chiloscyllium plagiosum
ACACGACACTGTCACTCACTACAGGAAACTGTCTCTCATTTCTGGACACTGTCCCTCACTACGCGACACTGTCCCTCATTACAGTAAATTGTCCCTCAGTACGCGACACTGTCCCTCACTACAGGAAACTGTACCTCACTACACAACACTGTCCCTCACTACAGGAGACACTGTCCCTCACAACAGAAAACTGTCGCTCACTACAGGACACTGTCTCTCACTACACGACACTGTTCCTCACTACAGGAAACTGTCCCTCACTGCAGGACACTGTCCCTCACAACAGAAAACTGTCCCTCACTACACGACACTGTTCCTCACTACAGGAAACTGTCCCTCACTGCAGGACACTGTCCCTCACAACAGAAAACTGTCTCTCACTACACGACACTGTCCCTCACTACACGACAATGTCCCTCACTACATGACACTGTCACTCACTACACCACACTATCCCTCACTACAGGAAACTGTCCCTCACTACACGACACTTTCCCTCACTACACTACACTCTCCCTCAATTCAGTGAACTGTCCCTCACAACACAACAAGGTCCCTCATTACAGGACACTGTCCCTCACTACACAACACTGTTCCTCACTACATGACAGTGTCCCTCACTACAGGACACTGTCCCTCACTACACAACACTGTTCCTCACTACACGACAGTGTCCCTCACTACGGGACACTGTCCTTCACGACACGACACTATCCCTCACTAAAGGAAACTGTCCCTCATTACACAACACGGTCCCTCACTACAGGACACTGTCCCTCTCCACACGCCACTGTCCCTCACTACACGACAATGTTCCTCACTACTGGAAACTGTCCCTCACTACACAACACTGTCCCTCATTAGAGGAAACTGTCACTCACTACACGACGCTGTCCCTCACTACAGGACACTGTCCCTCACTACACGACACTTTCCCTCACTACAGGAAACTGTCCCTCACTACAGGAAACTGTCCATCATTACAGTAAACTGTCCCCCATTACAGGACACTGTCCCTCACTACACGACACTGTCCCTCACAACATGACACTGTCCCTCATTACAGGAAAGTGTCCCTCATGCCTGGACACTGTCCCTCACTACATAACATTGTTTCTCACTACAGGAAACTATCCCTCACGACAGAAAACTGACCTCACTACACGACACTGTCCCTCACTACATGGCACTGTCACTCACTACAGGATACTGTCCCGCACTACAGGAAACTGTCCCTCATTCCTGGACACTGTCCCTCACTACACAACACTGTCACCCACTACAGGATACTGTCCCTCACTACAGGAAACTGTCCCTCACTACACGACACTGTCCCTCACTACAGGAAACTGTCCCTCACTACAGGAAACTGTCCCTCACTACGCGACACTGTCCCTCACTACAGGAAACTGTCCCTCACTACATGACACTGTACCTGACTACAGGATACCAACCCTCATTGCACGACATTGTCCCTCACTACATGACACTGTGCCTCACAACAGGAAACTGTCCCTCAATACAGGAAACTGTCCCTCACTACACGACAGTGTCCCTCACAACAGCAGACACTGTCCCTCACAACAGAAAACTGTCGCTCACTACAGGACACTGTCTCTCACTACAGGACACTGATCCTCACTAAAGGACACTGTCCCTCACTACACGACACTGTCCCTCACTACAGGAAACTGTCCCTCACTGCAGGACACTGTCCCTCACTACAGGAAACTGTCGCTCAATACAGTACACTGACTCTCATTACATGACACTGTCCCTCATTCCTGGACACTGTCCCTCACTACACGACACTGTCACTCACTACAGGACACTGTCCCACACTACATGACAATGTCCCTCACTACATGACACTATCACTCACTATACCATATTATCCCTCACTACAGGAAACTGTCCCTCACGAAACAAAACTGTCCCTCACTACACGACACTGTCCCTCACTACAGGACACTGTCCCTCACTACTGGAAACTGTCCCTCACTACAGGAAAGTGTCTCTCATTGCAGGACACTGTCCCACACTACAGGACACTGTCCCTCACTACTCGACACTCTCCTCACTACAGGAAACTGTCCTTCATTCCAGGACACAGTCCCTCACTCCAAAAAACTGTCCCTCACTAAACGACACTTTCCCTCACTACACAACACTATCCCTCAATTCAGTGAACTGTCCCTCACAACACAACAACGTCCCTCACTACAGGACACTGTCCCTCACTACACAACACTATTCCTCACTACACGA
>NW_025197918.1:3268-5345 GCF_004010195.1 Chiloscyllium plagiosum
TGTCCCTCACTACGCGACACTGTCCCTCAATACTGGAAACTGTACCTCACTACACAACACTGACCCTCACTACTGGAGACACTGTCCCTCACAACAGAAAACTGTCGCTCACTACAGGACACTGTCTCTCACTACACGACACTGTCCCTCACTACAGGAAACGTCCCTCACTGCAGGACACTGTCCCTCACTACAGGACACTGTCCCTCACAACAGAAAACTGTCGCTCACTACAGGACACTGTCTCTCAAAACACGACACTGTTCCTCACTACAGGAAACTGTCCCTCACTACAGGGCACTGCCCCTCACAACATGACACTGTCACTCACTACAGGACACAGTCCCTCACTACACGACAATGTCCCTCACTACATGACACTGTCACTCACTACAAGAAACCGTCCCTCACAATACGACACTATCCCTCACTACAGGACACTGCCCCCATTATAGGAAACTGTCGCTTACTACACAACACTGTCCCTCATTAGAGGAAACTGTCCCTCAATACACAACGCCGTCCCACACTAATGGAAACTGCCCCTCACAACAGAAAATTGACCCTCACTACAGGGACACACTGTCCTTCACAACAGATACTGTCCCTCACTACACGACACTGTCCCTTACTATAGGACACTGTCCTACACTACATGATCCTGTCCTTACTATAGGACACTGTCCTACACTACATGATCCTGTCCCTCACTACACAATACTGTCCCTCACTACACAACACTATCCCTCACTACAGGACACTGTCCCGCATTGCAGGACACTGTCCCACACTACAGGACACTGTCCCTCACTACACAATACTGTCCCTCACTACACAACACTGTCCCTCACTACTCGACACTGTCCCTCACTACAGGAATCTGTCCCCAATTACACGACACTGTCCCTCACTACACAACACTTTCCCTCACTACAGGAAACTGTCCCTCATTCCTGGACACTGTCCCTCACTACACGACACTGTCCCTCATTACAGTAAATTGTCCCTCACTACACAACACTGTCCCTCAATACAGGAGACACAGTCCCTCACAACAGAAAACTGTCACTCATTGCAGGACACTGCCCCTCACTATAGCTCACAGTCCCTCACTACACGACAATGTCCCTCACTACATGACACTGTCACTCACTACACCACACTATCCCTCACTATAGGAAACTGTCCCTCACTACAGGAAATTGTCCCTCACAAAACAAAACTGTCCCTCACGACACAACATTGTCCCTCTACAGGACACTCTCCCTCACTACACGACACACTATCCCTCACTACAGGACACTGTCCCTCACTATACGACACTGTCCCTCATGAAACAAAACTGTCCCTCATGAAACAAAACTGTCCCTCACTACAGGACACTGTCCCTCACGAAACAAAACTGTCCCTCACAACACGACATTGTCCCTCACTACAGGACACTCTCCCTCACTACATGACACACTATCCCTCACTACAGGACACTGTCCCTCACTATACGACACTGTCCCTTACAACAGGACACACTATCGCTCACAACAGAAAACTGTCGCTCAACAGGACACACTATCCCTCACAACAGAAAACTGTCGCTCAATACTGTCCCTCACTTCAGAAAACTGTCCCTCACTACGCTTCAATGTCCCTCACTACAGGAAACTGTCCCTCACAACACGACACTATCCCTCACCACAGGACACTGCCGCCACTACAGGAAACTGTCGCTCACTAAAGACACACTGTCCCTCACAACAGAAAATTGTCCCACACTACAGGACACTGTCCCTTACTAAAGGACACTGTCCTACATTACATGATCCTGTCCCTCACTACACAATACTGTCCCTCACTACACAACACTGTCCCTCACTACATGACACTGTCCCTCAATACAGGAAACTGTCCCACATTGCAGGACACTGTCCCAAACTACAGGACACTGTCCCTCAATACACGATACTGTCCCTCACTACACAACACTGTCCCTCACTACAGGACACTGTCCCCCATTACAGGATACTGTCCCTCACTACAAAAAACTGTTCCCAATTACAGGACACAGTCCCTCACTACACGA
>NW_025197919.1:0-1504 GCF_004010195.1 Chiloscyllium plagiosum
AAGTGTTCAGGGATGTGTTGGTTAGGTGCATTAATGAGGAGTAAATGGAGACCAATAGGGTAGGGGAATGGTCTGGCTGGGTTACTCTTCGGAGGGTCAGTGTGGACTTGTTGGACAAAATGACCTGTTTCCACACTGTCGAGTTTCTATGATTTGAGGATTTGGAGGCCTACCCCCTGGAGGAAAATGAGCAGGGTTGTTGTCAGAGGTGATTCAGTAATAAGGGGAATAGATAGATGGTCCTGTGGCTGTAAACCAGATTCCAGGATGGTATGTTGCCTCCCGGCTGCTCGGGTGAAGGATGTCTCAGTGTGGCTGCAGGACATTCTGAAGTGAGAGGGTGAACGGCCAGTGGCCGTGGTACACATTGGTGCTGATGACATGGGTAAGACAAGGGATGATGTCCTAAAAACAGAATACAGGGATTTAGGAAGCACGTTATAAAGTAGGACCTCAAAAACAGTGATGTCAGGATTACTGCCAATGCTCTGTGCATATCAGAGTAGAAATAGCAGGTTTTCTCAGACTGGAAAGATGGTACATGGGAGAGGGTTTCAGTTTGCTGGAGCATTGGGACCTTTTCTGGGGGAGGTGTCATAATGACAACCTGGATGTGTAGTACATGGACAGGACTGGAACTCGGGAATATATTGGTGAGTGCAGTCAGGAAGATTTATACTAATATGCCAAGGGGATGAAACTCTATACAGGGAGATAGATGACACTGAAATATGGATTAAATCAGAAAAGAGAATGGGAGGTTAGAATGATGCTGGGCACAGATTACAAGGGCTAGAATTGAGCAGGGCCACAGTGAACAGAACAATGGAAGCCTTAAGGCCTTGTGCCTTAATGTACAATCATTCTCAATAAAACAGATAAATTTGTCACATAAATAGATCAGAGTGGATATGATATAGTGGGTATTACAGAGATGTGGCAGCAGGGTGACCAGGAATAGGAACTGAATTACCACATGTTTTCAGATTTTATAAAGGACAGACACAAAGAAAAAAGTGTGGTGACGTGGCTGATTAAAAGGGACATTGTTGTGTTGTGAGGAAAGATATTAGAATAGACCCACACATTGCAAATAGAGGCCATTCAGCCCATCAAATCTGCACCAACCTCGTGAAAAGCTTCGTACCATATCCCAGTCAGCTCACATTTGCCACAGCTAACCCACCTAGCCTGCCCATCCCTGGGCACTGTCAGGCAATGTTTTTAGTGTGGCCAATCCACCTAACCTGCACATCCTTGGATAGTGCCTGGCATAAACCTACATAGACACTGGGAGAACATTCAAACTCCACACAGACAGTCACCCAAAGGCTAGAATTGAAACTAGGTCCCTGACACTTTGAGGCAGCAGTGCTCCCCACTGTGTCACCGTGCTGCCCGAGAATAGCTCTTGTGAAGTAGAATCTGCATGGGTTTAGAAACACCAGGGGGCAGGGAATGGTAGTGGGAGTTGGAATATCAACCCCCAAACTGTGGTAGTAAT
>NW_025197919.1:2722-5345 GCF_004010195.1 Chiloscyllium plagiosum
GCTGAGGAACTGGTGTATGGGAGAAGGATTCACATTTTTGGATCATTGGAAGCACTTTTTGGGTAGATGTGACCTGTACAAGAAGGACCGATTGCACCTAAATTGGAAGGGGACTAACATACTGGCAGAAAGATTTACTAGAGCTGCTCAGGAGGAGTTAAACTAATAAGATGAGGGGGTGGGACCCAGGGAGATAGTGAGGAAAGATTTCAATCTGAGACTGGTACAGTTGAGAGCAAAGGTGAGTCAAACAGTCAGGGCAGGCAGAGGAAAAGCAGAGAACAAGGTAGGACTGATAGATTAAACTGCATTTATTTCAATGCAAGACATCGAACAGGGAAAGCAGATGAACTCAGGGCATGGTTCGGAACATGGGACTGGGATATCATAGCAATTACAGAAACATGGCTCCAGGATGGACAGGACTGGCAGCTTAATATCCCAGGATACAAATGTAGCAGGAAGGATAAAAAGGGAGGCAAGAGAGGAGGGGGAGTGGCGTTTTTGATAAGGGATAGCATTACAGCTGTACTGAGGGAGGATATTCCCGGAAATACATCCAGGGAAGTTATTTGGGTGGAACTGAGAAATAAGAAAGAGATGATCATCTTGTTGGGATTGTATTATAGACCCCCTAATAGTCAGAGGGAAATTGAGAAACAAATTTGTATGGAGATCTCAGTTATCTGTAAGAAGATAGGGTGGTTATTGTAGGGGATTTTAACTTTCCAAACATAGACTGGCACTGCCAGAGGGTTAAGGGTTTAGTTGGAGTGGAATTTGTTAAGTTTGTACAAGAAAGTTTTCTGACTCAGTATGTGGATGTACCTACTGGAGAAGGTGCAAAACTTGACCTACTCTTGGGAAATAAGGCAGGGCATGTGACTGAGGTGTCAGTGGGGGAGCACTTTGGGGCCAGCGACCATAATTCTATTGGATTTAAAATAGTGATGGAGACGGATAGACCAGATCTAAAAGTTGAAGTTCTAAATTGGAGGAAGGTAAATTTTGACGGTATTCGGCAAGAACTTTCAAAGGCTGATTGGGCACAGATGTTGGAGGTAAAGGGAAGGCTGGAAAATGGGAAGCCTTCAGAAATGAGATAACGAGAGCCCAGAGGAAGTATATTCCTGTCAGGGTCAAAGGAAAGGCTGGTAAGTATAGGGGATGTTGGATGACGAAAGAAATTGAGGTTTTGGTGAAGAAAAAAGAAGGGAGTGTATGTAAGGTATTGACAGGAGAGATTGAGTGAATCCTTAGCAGAGTATAAAGGCAGTAGGAGTATACTTAAGAGGGAAATCAGGAGAGCAAAAAGGGAATATGAGATAGCTTTGGCAAATACAATTAAGGAGAATCCAAAGAGTTTTTACAGATACATTAAGGACAAAAGAGTAACTAGGGACAGAATAGGGCTCCTCAAAGATCAGCTAGGCGGCCTTTGTGTCGAGCAGCAGGAGATGGTGGAGATACTAAACAAGTATTTTGCATCAGTGTTTACTGTGGAAAAGGACATGGAAGTTATAGAATGTAGAGAAATAGGTGGTGACATTTTGTAAAGTGTCTATATTAAAGAGGAGGAAGTGCTAGATGTCTTGAAATGCACAGAAGTGGCTAAATCCCCAGAACCTGAACAGTTGTACCCTAGAGCTCTGTGGGAAGCTAGGGAAGTGATTGCTGGGCCTCTTACTGAGATATTTGCATCATTGATAGTCACAGGTGAGGTGCTGGAAGACTGGAGGTTGACAAATGCAGTGCCACTGTGGTAAGAGAGGTGGTAAGGACAAGCCGGGGAACTATAGATCAGTGTGCCTGATGTCGATGGTGGGCAAGTTGTTGGAGGAAATCCTGAGGGACAGGATGTACATGTATTTGGCAAGGCAAAGACTGATTAGGGGAAGTCAACATAGCTTTGTGCATGGGAAATCATGTCTCACAAACTTGATTGAGTTTTTTGAGAATTAACAAAGAATTGACAAGGACTTCAGTAAGGCATTTGACAAGGTTCCCCACGAGAGATTGGTTAGCAAGGTTAGATCTCATGGAATACAGGGAGAACTAGCTATTTGGATACAGACTGGCTCAAAGGTAGGAGACAGAGGGAGGGTTGTTTTTAAGACTGGAGGCCTGTGACCACTGGAGTGCCAGAAGGATTGGTGCTGGGTCCCCTGCTTTTCATCATTTTTATAAATGATCTGGATGTGAGCACAAGAGGTATAGTTAGAAAGTTTGCAGATGACACCAAAATTGGAGGTGTAGTGGACAGAGAACAAGATTACCTCAGATTACAATGGGATCTTGATCAGATGGGCCAATGGGCTGAGAAGTGGCAGATGGAGTTTAATTTAGATAAATGTGAGGTGCTGCAGATTGGGAAAGCAAATCTTAGCAGGACTTATACACTTAATGGTAAGATCCTTGGGCGTTTTGCTGAACAAAGAGACCTGGGAGTACAGGTTCATAGCTCCTTGAAAGTGGAGTCGCAGGTAAATTGAATAGTGAAGAAGGTGTTTGGTATGCTTTCCTTTATTGGTCAGAGTATTGAGTACAGGTTTTGGGAGATCATGTTGCGGCTGTACAGGACATTGGTTCAGCCACTGTTGGAATATTGCATGCAGTTCTGGTC
>NW_025197920.1:0-5346 GCF_004010195.1 Chiloscyllium plagiosum
ACTGAGGGGACATGATTCAGAAGGATAAGATTACGAGGGGCACGGACAGTGTGGATAGACAGCAGCTGTTCGTTTTAGTCAGAGGGAGAAGAACAAGGGGAAGCACATTCTTAAAGTGAAGGGTTTGAGATTTAGAGGGGATTTGAGGATCGTTTTGCACCCAGAGGGTTTTGGGGTCTGGAATGAACTATTGGAGAGGGAGTTGTCAGGAATAACCTCCCAGCTGTTACAAAGTACTTGGACGACCTCTTGAAGTGTCATAACATTCCCAGCTATGAGGCTCGTGAAGAAAACTTGGACTAATGTAGACCGTGCTGTACTTCTGATGGTGCCGAGTCTATGCTTCTATGAGTGCATGGTTGTGCAAGGTCAATCACTGAAAATCTTGCGACAGGAATTGATGGGTTTCAGAACACTCTATATGCACAAAGGTTATAAGAGTGAACTTGTAACCCCTTCATAAACGATGTCAATGTCAAAATTAAGGGAAAACAACGTGCAGCTTTGTTACAGTCTGAAACCACAAAATGGAGAATGGAGAACAGGGAAATGGCAGAACTATGCAGCAAATATTTCAATTATGTCTTCACAAAAGCAATCTTCCCAGCAATACTAGGAAACTTTAATCTGGTGAGAAGAAAGGGATTAGAATATAATTAGCAAATAAACGTTATGGCGAAAGTAATTTAACTGAAAGTAATGGGCTGAGACAAAGGCAACAGAGATTTATCAGATGGAAATCATATTCAATGGCCTGTCCCTTATCTTGCCACTATTTGTCTTAAATGTAGAGTAGACAGCCAGGGAAGCATTCTGTTTATTTCCACCTTATCATATGTTTTGTGAATTTTCTAAATTTCACTGTGATCGCCTCTCATTCTTTGAAACTCTAGAGACCATAGGCCAAGATTTCTCATCAGACAATCTCGCCATCTGTGGGATTAATCTGGAGAATGTCTATTGCACTTCCTCTGTGGTCAGTATATTCTTTCTCAGATTAGGTCACCAAAACTGTACATAATACTCCAGATGTAGTCTCACCAACACGCTGTGAAACTACATCAACATTTAGTTGCATCGATATTCTGACTCCTTTAATTGAAGGTGAACCCAACTTTAACTTTCCACTTACATACATTGTTCCCAATACCCTTCAAAAAGTCCGAAGTTATCAAGTATAATTTCTCCTTCAAAAATGTATACTAATTCTCTCCAATGTTGATGTTAATTTCTAAAAATCCAATATCGGGTCCTGTCTCATAGATTCCAAAAGTTTCTCTACATATGTCAAGTTAATTGGTCTGCATTTCTCCACACTATCACTTTTTTCCCTTTGTAGATGCTTGGCTCCATTCCATTCATCTACCTACCATGCTTGGATCATGTTTATTACTTTCCATTTATCTACAATGGCTTTCCAGCCTCTGTGGAATATACAGGAAAATAAAACACAACCATTGGCACTGCAATAAATACTTCAATGCTGATTTATTTCTGGCATTTTGAAATGAATTACATTTGTTTCGTTAGACATGGCAATGCTTAATCCAGCGACATGTTCACATATTACCTTGTTACTGATATGAATTGACTTTGTGTCTTTAGTTCCACAAGCCCTGTACGATCACTTGGTATTTCTGGATGATTTTCTGGGCCTTTCTCCATGATGAAAGATGCAGATTAACGGTTATTTTTTCGGCCATTTCCTGTTCTCCACAATAAACTCTCCTATCCTAATTACACATTTCCACATTTGACCTGACGTTTATTTGTTTCCTTTGAAATACAGATTGTAGGTTTGTGCAGTCCTCATGTTCCATTGTGTGAGCATGCATGTTTGCTTTTTGATTTCCTTATCATTTTCATGGCCCTCCCTTTTTGTAAATTGTAAATTTACAAAATTGCAAATTTCTGACATTTCTTAGGTTTCCACAATGTCTGGAATTCTTCTGAAGTCACTTCTTATAATTAAAATAATCTTCAATTTGTTATGTTAACCAACATTAAGTCATTTTATCACTCTTTGGTGTTTTTACCTCAAAGAAATAGACTTGTTTCAAACGTTGCAGTATTTCAATAAAACAGATATATCGAAGAACATTGCAAGAAGACAGTGAAGAGATTGCGTGGGGTTGGCTGATATTTTTACATCATTGCTGGCCACGGGTGATATCCCGGATGACTGGAGGACAGGGAATGCTGTGCCCTTGTTCAAGAAGGGATACAAAGAAAAACCTGGGAACTATAGACCAGTAAACCGGACATCTGTAGTAGGTAAGGTACTTGAGAAGATTCTGAGAGATAAGATATACATACATTATGAAAGGCAGGGTGTGATTAGGAGCAGGAGCACGGCTTTGTGTATGGGAGAGCATGACTCACAAATCTTTTAGAATTCTTTGATGAAGTGACAAGCAATGTTGACGAGAGCAGGGTGGTATACGTAGTCCAATTAATTTTAGTAAGGCCTTCAATAATGGTTCACATGGTATGCTGCTCTGGAAGGTTAGATTGCATGGAATAGATTGGGAACATGGCAAATTAGATAATAAATTGTATTGGTAGTAGGAAGCAGAGAGTAATAGTGGAAAGATGCTTGTCGGACTGGAGGCCTGTCACTAGTGTCAGTGTTCGGTGCTGGGACTATCATTGTTTGTTTTATGTATGATGACTTAGTTTTGAATGTACAAGGCATGATTAGTAAGATTGGAAATGACACTAAATAATGTGGTCTCGTGGACAGTGAGGAAGGTTATCAGACATAGCAGCAGGAACTTGATCAGTTGGGGACGTGAGCCAAGAAATGGCAAATGGAGTTGAATGTGGATAAATGTGGTGTTCTTGCATTTTGCAAAGTCAATTCAAGGTCGAAGTTTGGCAAATTAGATACAAAATTGTCTTAATGGTCGGAAGCAGAGAGTAATGGTGGAAGGATTCTTGTCAGACTGGAGGTCTGTCACTAGTGGAGGGCCTCAGTGTTCGGTGCTGGGATTATTCCTGTTTGTTTTATGTATAATGATTTAGTTTAGAATGTACAAGGCATGATTAGTAAGATTGAAGATGAGACTAAATAATGTGCTCTCGTGGGCAGTGAGGAAGGTTATCAGACATTGCAGCAGGACCTTGATCAGTTGGGGACGTGGACCAAGAAATGGCAAATGGAGTTGCATGTGGATAAATGTGAGTTCTTGCATTTTGCAAAGTCAATTCAAGGTCGGAGTTTCATGATGAATCGTTGGGTCTTAAGGAGTGTAGTGGAACAGACGGACCCTGGAATTCAGGTGCACTGTTCTCTGAAAGATGATTCAGATATAGACAGGGCAGTGAAGAAGGCTTTTGGCACACAGACCTTCATCAGTCAGGACATGGAATATCGAAATGGGGAGTTATGTTGCAGATATACAGCATGCTGGTGAGGCCATACATGTAGCGTTATATTCAGTTTTGTTCACTTTGCTCTAGGAAGGATGTTGTTAAACTGGAAAGAGTGTACAAGAAATTTACAAGGATGTTGGAAGGGCTCTATGGTCTGGATTTTAAGGAGAGTTTCGACAGGTTAGAGCGTTTTACTTTAGAATATATGAGAGTGATGGGGGTTCAGATGAAGTGTATAAGATCATGGGAGGCATAGATAGAGTGAATGCACTCAGTCTTTTTTTCCCCAGGGTTGGGCAATCACGGAATGGAGGGCATCAGTTTAAGGTCAGAGGAGAAAAAAATAAAAGGGAACCTGAGGAGCAATTTGTTTTCCACATAGGGTGGTACGAATATGGAAGGAGCTGCCAGTGGAAGTGGTTGAGGTGGGTATATTAACAAACTTTAACAGGCATTTGGACAAATACTTGGATAGGAAAGGATTAGAAGTATACCGGGCAATAGCAGGGAAATGGGATTAGTGTGAATGGACAGTTTGTTCGGAATGGACCACTTTGGGCCAAAGGGAATTTCTCCGTGCTGTAGGGCTCTATCATTCGAACAACCATTGCTTGTCTCTCACTGAATGTTATATTGTACTTTTCCAATTCACTGGAACTAACCTAACCCTCTAGCCTCCAGGCTTCCACGATGTTTGACTATAATGTTCAAAATTTCTATATTGCATGCAGACAGTATGTGAAATTCAACATATTAATGTCACAATTACTAAAAGCTGCTTCAGAGCAAATTTAGTAATTAGTCCTCCTGACCACAAAATACCAAATCCGAAATAACCTGGTCTCTAATTTGGTTCACAACATACTCTCCAACCTACCTGATACACACTTATGCAATTTATTTTTCACAACATGAGCAGTCACTTAGTTAACACAGTTTCAATGCAACTTGACACCATTCAGTGTTACTGCAGCACCCACGATTATTTGTTACTCATTTACAGGATGAGGGCGTCACATTTATAATTAGCATTTATTGCCCATGGCAGAGTGCAGTTAAGAGTCAACAGCGTTGTCTTGGATCTGGAGTCACATGTAGGCCAGACCAGGGAAGGACAGCAGTTTCCTTCCCTAAAGGACATTAGTGAACCAGATGAGTTTTTCCAAAAATCGACAATGGATTCTTGGTCATCATAAACCCTTGATCCAAGATACTTATTGAATTCACATTCCACCATCTGAAATGGCAGGATTCGGACCCGTGTCCCCACAACACTATCTGGGTTTCTGGGTTAAGAGTTCAGTGATAATATCACTATGCCATTGCTTCCCCTTGCATATACTTGCACATCCAATTTCCAGACCATATGATGCAAAATACGTGCGCGCAAGTTTTGGTCTCGATTTATAAAACACCAAGGTTTGCTTCTCCTTGCTATTTGTAAGATCCACCAAAACTGATTCTGTGGGATCTGAGGGACATGATCTGTGGCATTATTAGTGATAGATTTGGACAAGACATACAGGGAGGCACGACGCTGGGTGTATCTGAAGAATTGGTCAGCAATACAGGACAAGCATCAATAACCTTTCCTGCTCTGTCAGGATAAGAGTCACCATATTCTCTCTGCTCCCTCACACTCACTGTATATCTGTTATAGCACCTACCCCCGAACAAGGCTCACATTCTATCTCCAAATAAGGCTCAAGCACGACCACTCTCACTATTGAATTCAGCACCTTCCCTCTCCCACTTTCTCTGTCACTCAGGCAATAGCCCCGCACACTAATTACACTGTATGGATAAGACACTGTGTTCCGACTCCCTCTGGACATCTTACCCTTCCCCTTCCGGCACTAACAGCAGTGACACCCAATTCCACACTCATCCCTTAACTCACTTTCACCCATTCCAGGATAAATAGCCTGGAATTGGATAGCAAGGGCCAAGCCGGGTGGTGGAGTGCCCGAT
>NW_025197921.1:0-5346 GCF_004010195.1 Chiloscyllium plagiosum
AGGCAACAATGAAGTAACAATGGCATAGATTAACGTTCGGATGCAATGTGCGCTTGGAAATTGCAGTCCTTATCTTTTGATGCTCACAAGGTATAGAAATGGTGAGATTCCATTCTCAGTTTACAAAAGAATAAGTGATAGAGTTATACAGCATACAATCAGGCCCTTCAGCTCAACATGTCTATGCCAGCCAGAAAACACCAAACGACATTAATATCTATTGCCTCAATACTCATAGCCTATTATGGCCTGGTATTTTTTGTACTCATCTAGCTGCTGCTTAAGTACTGTGTTATCGTGTGTTATCCATCACTTGAGTTGTCAGTTGGTTTGTTATTACAATGTCTGTATGACATGGTATCTGCAATTGGATTGCACAGCTCCAGAGACAGCGACGATCTCATCAAATCAGTTAAAATATCTACATTGTTCAATGATGAATAGAAAATCGGAATATCTTTTTAATTGATTTAGGATTTCAACGGACCTAGACCAGTTTTAACTGTCCTTCAGAAGTTCCAGTGCAGTTCATGTTGGACCATCAAAGTGCTGTGGGAGGGAGTGCCAGCAGTGCATGTCATATTATGGTTTGGCTGACAGTAAATGTTACTGGTGTTGACTGGAGTATTAAACAAGGTTGTAATGAGCAGTCGGCAGGAAAATACAGGAAAGTTGACTCTTTGTTAAAGCGAATGTATGGGAAGGAAATTATTATTCTTCAGACAAATAACCACATTACAGCGAGACGTCTTGTAATAATCAAGGAAATTCTGTTTATATATTGTTGATGTCCTTAAAGTAATTTTGTCAACAGCTGGAAAAAATGTTCGTGCTGTTATTGGTGGATATTTGAACTGAGCATGTGAATAATCCTGGATATTTTGGATATGGTTGGCCTGTCCAAGGTTTAGTAAGTCCTGATGCTCCGTGGGATAATACTTATTTGTGATCTCGCCAATTACTGAGCCCAGTTCGACTGAACAAACCAAGAAGTACTATTGGCTGGTGTTTCAGAACATTTCAGAGCTTTCGTGGTTGGCAACACATTCAATCATGTATCAAAGAAGATACCAAGCAAACCTGCACCATCATGCGCTGACACAAGTGTTTTGTCAAGTTTGTAGGGTTAACTTCCTCAACCACCCTCCCAGGCAATACGTTCTAGACACATACTACCATTTGGATTCAAAACATATTCCATAAATCTTCTCTCAATCTCTTGGCTTTCACTTTAAGCTGGTGGCCACATGTTTTGGACTCTTTGACAGCTGCTGTCAGCTCACTTTGCCCAACCTCAACGGTCTTTGCCCCACAAGCAAATCTAGCCTATCTTCGTGGTTTGTGTACTCTCTTGTCCAGTTACTACTTCCAAAGTCATTCACCTCACATACTTCAGTGTGAAATTTTATCGTTCATTGATCTGGACATCTGAACAATCTGTCTATTCTCTCCTGTAATCTAACACTTTCCTCCTCACCGTTAACCACCGGTTAATCATTGAGTCATAGAGTCATAGAACCATAGAGATGTACAGCATTGAAATAGACCATTCGGTTCAACCCCACCATGCCGACCACATACCCAACCCAAACTAGTACCACCGGCCTCGTTTTGGACTCGTTTTTGGTGTTTTGCAAAACAACGATTCCATTTGATGTGGGTTTGCAGCATATTCACTATAATATTCCCTGCAATAGTTAGAGCTGAATGATCTTTTTCATCTACAGGGTGGACACATAATCATTTATTAAGTTTGTTGGAAAGAGTTAGAATGATGAGGATAATGATTCGATTAAATTCTGTGTTGTAAACACACGGATCAATTAGCATTCTCATGCCGACGTTGAATTGGAAGCAAGTTAATAGAACAAATATCCACTCTTCTAAATGTTTTTTTTAAAGTGACTTAATAGTGAAACATTCATTAGGGGAGAAAATAAGATGTCTACAGAAGATGGAGATATGGAATGTAGAGTGATGGAACAATATAAACAAGAATCAAGTGTTCATTAATAAAAGACATTATTCTTTACTTTCAACAAAAACTGGATCCCAATTTTCCTGAACAGTGAGTTTGATTGTCAGTCAATCTCTTCAAATGCATGATTTTCCCTGCGATCGATTGCCCTACTGCCACACTTCATCCTCCCCCTTCTCTGAAAGAAATTCTGGCTTATCTTCTTGGTTTGTGTACTCGCTTGTCTACTTTTTCAAACTCTTTCCTTTTCACTCTTACTTCGCTTGCATTGCCCCTTCTGCTGCTATTTACCCTTCCACAGACCAGCTCCCTTCAGCCTTCTCACACTGTATGCCGCAATTTCCCCTGTTACTCCGACTTTCTGTGACCATCAGGATCCCTTTTTGCTCTGCAATTAAATGCTGGAAGCTTTTGGTTTTTGTGCTCCTACTGGTCATCACTGAATGATGAGATTGGAATAATCAATATCCAATAGCAGCAGTCAATAGTACCCTTGTCACTTTTCGATGCACTATGAACGAACTGGTTTTGTTCACTATGGCACAGACTGGAGATTCTTCCTGTCCCTCTGTCACAGCGCATAACCAAACGGCCTCATCACCAATAGGACAAGCATTTTTGCCAGAATCGGAAGTCCATGTATCAATTTTTTTCTAAATATTGTGAGGACATTGCTCAAACAAACAGTCTTCTTTTTATTGTCTTTGTATTTTGCTCTTTTTTTTATCTGATCTTCCAAAGTATTTTGGGGTGAGATCAGACTGACTTCCCTTTCAATCGAAGATGTACTTGACTGAGCGCGGCATCAAGGACCCTGAGCAAAACCCGGATTAATGTGAATCTGAGAGTATACTGCACTGGTAAAGGGAACAACGGAGAAAAATAAATCTCCGTAAGTTATCTTCCAAGTTACATATCACCCTGACTAGGTACTAATTTGCTGTTGCTTCACTATGACTTGCTAAAAATATTGCAATTCCCATCAAACCGCTCCGTATATATCTGCAACGCTTTGATAGAAGAGGTTCAAGTAGGCTCATCTCTGTCCCCTTCTTCAGAGTGACTGGTTTTGACAAACTCTGCCCATGCCGGTGCCTTCGAAAATCCATGGATGTCCTGTTTTAAGATAAAATATATTTTATGATTCCACGGCTTTATCAAAAGTTTTGCAAAGGGAAGACCTTGCTGGACGTATATGAACCCAGTGAAATTACGACCATGATATGACATTGAGGTAACGATACGATTGTTACTTCAATCGGTTACTTTCACAGGGTTGATCGTGTGATGTCATTGCCACTGTTTAGAAAATTCAATGGCGAATTTTGACAGTGAAACACGTTATCGATATTGAGCAACATGTCAAAGACTAAGTTTTTAATTTGCCATTCAACGACTACAACTAAATACTTGAGAGGCAACTGAAACGGCAGCTTCACTGTCCCCTTTCAGATCAGATATATATCCACTGTCCAAAAGAAAAAGAACGTTTAAAGCGCGGGAAAACGTTCGCCCGTCTGGCAGCATCTGAGCAGAGAGATGTTTTAAGTCCAATGTGACTTTTACAGAACAGGGTTATATCAGACTCAATATGCTAACTCTGTTTCACTCTCCAGATCCTGATTCATCTGTTGTGTTTCGCCACCAAAATGAATAAGGCATTTGTGCATGCAATGCATGGCTTTGGACTGAAGACAAAAAAATTCAATGTTACTGTTTAAAGTGAATAAATTAGCAATAAGATGTTTGTCTTTTTTTTAATCCTGAAGCACATAATGCATTGACATTACAACGTTGTCTTCTGAGAGAAGTGAGAGGAAAGTCCAGACAAATCCATGTTTCCTCTTTAAAGCCAGGGAACCTCTGCCCAGTAACAATCTATTATGTGACAGTTGATCTTGCGGAGGGGAGAACAAAACTTACTTGTGTGAATTTTTTGGGGAGGCATGCCGTTACAACATTGTACATGGGCACAAGGCAGAATCAACCGGCCTGCGAAAAGAAAATATCCATTACTCCCCCTCACCACTGACTTTGCTCGCGCAAATAATGATGGGAGATGAGGCCAATAGTTAGAAATGCTGACATCCATTCTCGTCCAGTTTTTGATATGAGGCTGGAAGAGTGAAAGGGGTTAACTGGAACTGTTTGTTCAGTGACTGTGGTGGATGACAGTTTCCATGGAGGCTTGCAGTGTCGCGAGAGTGTTTCCCTCCCATATTAGCAAGGGACGTATTTCAAAGAATTATCCCATTGTAGCAGCAGATGCATCGCCTCTATCACTAACAGAAATGCGCAGCGACAGACAGAGAAAGAGGAGAGATCAGAATCTGAGAACAATAGACTGGATTTTTCAGACAACGGTTCAGAATCTGAGAACATTTGACTGGAATGTTCCAACAATGGACCAGAATCTGAGAACAATGGACTGGATTGTTCCAAAGCTGCACAAGGATTTAACCGATGGTCTTTTCTGATTTTCCTGGTCTTGGCCAACATTAGCAAGGCGTATATATGGAGCAGTGATTATTATTCAGGCAGGTTATTATCCCCTCCTCGCTATTGTTTGTGTTCCTGGTTTGATAGATTAGACTCTCTACAGTATGAAAACAGGCTCTTCGGCTCAACAGGTCCACAACAACCCTCTGAAGAGTAACCCACCCAGACCCATTCCCGTTCCTTATATTTGCCCCTGACTAATGCACCGAACACTATGGAAATTTAGCATGGCCAATTCACCTGACCTGGACACCTTTTGGATTGTGGGAGGAAACCGGAGCACCCAGAGAAAAACCATGCAGACACGGGGAGAATGTGCATTCCGCCACTGATGGCCCAGTTCAGCTCCTAGTCAATGGTAACCCCAAGATATTGATAGTTGAGGATTTAGCAACAATAACCACATTGAATATCAAAAGACAACGGTTTGAATCTCTATTTTTAGAGATGATCATTGTCTGGCATTTATGCGTGAGAATGCTATTTGTCAATTGTCTCCCATGCCTGGATATTTCCCACGCCTTGTTGCATTTGGATAAGGAGTGCTTCAGTATCTGTGTAGTCGCAAATACTGCGGAACATTGTGTAATCATTAGCTAACATCCCCATGTCTGACCACGTGATGAGGTAAAGTCCATTGAATAAACTACTGAAGATGCTTGTGTCGAAGACACTCACTTGAGGAACTCCTCCAGTGATTTCCTGCGGCTATGATGACTGACCTCTCATCAACCACAAATTCCTTTCTGCCTCCAACAAGCGGAGAGTTTCTCTCGATTTACATTGGCTTTAGTTGCACAGGCTCCTTAATTACCACTCTAGGTCAATTACAGCCTAAACGATAAGAACAGTCAGACTCTCTTCACCTC